>NC_083768.1:5953987-5958987 GCF_963514075.1 Conger conger | reverse complement strand
TTTGTGGGTCTGAGAGGAACAGTTTTGAGACGGCTGGCATCTAGTTGACCAGTTGGATCAGCCCCGTACTCAACATGATTTGACCAGTTCAAGCTAGGTTTTGACACACCTGCTAGCTGTTCATATATACACAATGAAAACAGAAAACAACATAGAACAGCATATTCTTCGCGATAACATTGGACATTAGACGGATCGCTGTACTGGGAAAGTGTGACTGGGACCCGGAAGGTTGGTGGTTCAAGCCCCGGCGTAGCCACAATAAGATCCGCACAGCTGTTGAACAAGACCTTAACCCCATATTGCTGCAGGGAGACTGGGCCCTGCTTAGTCGAATCAACTGTAAGTTGCTTTGGCTCAAAGTGTCAGCTGAATAACTGTAATGTAATGTCGCTGACAGGCTGGCAGTATGTGAAGAAACACGGAGCGCGTGTAGCTCGATGCAGTGTTACCGCGACAACGCTCCCTGATGACATCACCTTCAAGTTTAAAATAATGGCGTTGCCCTTGGCTCGGGGTGATTCTGCCTGTCGCTGACTGGTGCCGCGTTTGTCTCGGGAACCTTCGGAGCGTGTGAGAGGCCTCATTACACCCCGTCTGACGGCTGTTTGTCCCGCGTCGTCTCGTCGCTTCGAGGAAAACACAAAGCCCACGCCGACGAACTTAGCGCTTCTGTCTTAACTAACATCCTGTCTGCGCCTTTTACGTTGCTCTTTTCTCTCCTTCTCTAGAAAGTGCCCGTCTACGACTCCTTATGCTTTTCCGGGGTCAGCTGAGATGACTTGTTCTTGTTCTGTCTGTTGATTGCTAAAAACATCAGACTAATCGCGTCATTGGAACACTGACCGATCCAGAACAGGGCGTGGCATCCAGAACACCCTCCCTAAACTGTTACTAATCTCAGAGGCTATTTCCTGGTAAAGTAAAGGATTAATGCAATAGATTAATGGCTTGGAAGGATCGTAGCCTCGTTCCCAAGAATCTCCAGCTTTAGTGTAACTGACTTATAGGATTTAGAACTGCTCAGGCATAATGATGTCACATGACTTATAGGATTTATAACCGCTCAGGCATAACGACGTCACATGACTTATAGGATTTAGAACTGCTCAGGCATAATGATGTCACATGACTTATAGGATTTATAACTGCTCAGGCATAACGACGTCACATGACTTATAGGATTTAGAACTGCTGAGGAATGATGATGTCACAATGCAGATGAACCAAACAGGTTTGATTCTTACTCCTTAGGACTGGAGGTTATGCTTTAATGTAGGAATTTGGAATCACTTATGATGATGTCACAATATTAGACGGTTTATATGCAATGTTTTTAGAGTGACATCAGTGGCAAGAAATAAGTGTTGCTTTTTACAAGAGAGTGTTTGTGCAACCACTATTTTTCAAGATGTTTCAGCCAACAAAAGACACTAAACACCGATCACGAGAAGTTTAACTGGAGCACTCTACTACCATCGATCACCACTGATCAATGAGAAACAAACTGACAGCAAAAAGATTCATCAGTGTTTCTTTTCCAAGAACATGTGTGCGGTGGGTGATGTGAGTTCCTCCCCCTCCGTGCCTGGTACAGTATGTTAAGGTGATTAATGGCGGTGAGTGTGTTATTAATCTGTGTGGGAATTGGGAGGTGTTCCTGCGCCGCGCTGTGAGAGCAGGAGTCCGTCGGCAAGGACGCCGTCCCGTAACCGTGCCACGAGCGCCGAACGTCCTCCGCTGCCGCTGCCGTCCCCCCGGCCTCCCGCTGCCCCCTCCCTGCCCCCACAGCCCCCTCCCCGCCCCCACTGCCCCGCCACCCGCCTCCCCGCCACCCCCCAACCCCCCTCCCGCCGCCCGGCGAACATAAATCAGCGCTCTGCCGAGACCGGCACGCTGCAATGGCGTTTTAAACGGAAGCGGTCTGGCGCTCTGTGGGTCTGTGCCCTTGAAGCAGAGCGCTGGGTCCAAGCCCCAGAACACAGCCCCTGTGTGTGTGTGTGTGTGTGTGTGTGTGGGGGTATGTGCGTGTGTGTGGGGGTGTGTGTGTGTGTGTGGGGTGTGTGTGTGTGTGTGTGTGTGTGTGGGGTGTGTGTGTGTGTGTGGGGTGTGTGTGTGTGTGTGGGGGTGTGGGGTGTGTGTGTGGGGGTGTGTGTGTGTGTGTGTGTGTGTGTGTGTGTGTGTGCGTGCGTGCGTGTGTGTGTGTGTGTGTGTGTGTGTGTGTGTGTGCGTGTGTGTGTGTGTGTGTGTGCGCAGGGCTGAGTGATCTTTGACCAGGGAGGAGGACTATGGAAGACAAGCTGATAACTCATACACACTCACACACAATAATCTGTCACACACACACACACACACACGCACACACGCAAATAATGTAAACAAAAAAGCCCTCGCTCTTGAGAAGCTGGTGTACAGGTGTACCTAATAAAGTGCTCACTGAGAGTATACAAGGTGAAGTAACATTTACAGAATTCAAGGGGCAGGTTGTACATGACTGGGACCCAGAAGGTTGGTGGTCCCATTGTCCCCTGCTTAGTCTAATCAACTGTAAGTCGCTTTGGATAAAAGCATCAGCTAAATAACTCATTACTATATGTTTGTTGAACACATTTTTCTGGGTGTGTTATGAATGATGCATGTCTGTAAAACCTTAAGTGAAGAATCATAACGCTATGCACAGCGAGATAAAGGAAGCCGTCGTTGTGTCTTTCAGGACCTGGCCGACTCGATGTTCCGCCTGGTTATGGAGAAGTACCAGGACCTGGCGGGGAGCTGCCCTCCCCTGTGTGCCCGTCAGAAGGTCCTGGCTGGAGTGGTGATGACCAGAGGTACACGACAATTTACTGCCTTTTATATTCACAAAATGCATTATTTACCGAGCACAACACACCCTAGTGCGCCCCCCCCCGTGTGGTAGCGTATAATATTAACACCGCATGAAGCACGATAATAAACACTTACGGAAAGGAGTAACACTCCGCTATGCATACAGCATCCTGTTTGGGGGGGGGTTAATGCAGGGCTTTTGGGGATGTGGCCAGAAAATGGGCGCGCCAAAGCCACGGATGCTTTTCATTATTCTCACGAGCGCTGTGTGTGTCAGGGGCTGGTGAAAGGACGCTTCACGTTTCTGTGCTTTAATCCTTCTCGCTCTTCCGTCTCGTGCACATTCTGCTGTCAGTGAGACCCTGTCTTGTTTACATTAATTGGCTTGTTTGTAAAAAAAAATATATATATTTATTTGTATTTTCCTTGAGTTTCCAGAAACGGGAAACAGAATCTAACAGAAATGCTTTGTGTTGGAGCAAGCTGACAGGGGAGCTCGAGAGACAGTGGGGGCCTTGTTCTGGTTTCTGAAGATGGCTTGGGTGGTACGGGCACCAGTGTGCCACCGGAATCTTAATCTGAAAGGGCCCCGGGCCAGAGGACCTGCTCTCACTCAAAGGCCACAGAGAGAACACTTAAAATGGCCGCTCTTTTTAATGTGTGCTTCAGCGTATTCCTGTGGCGGATGTACAGTATAATTGAGACGCGGTATAGCCATTAGAATTGATTGATAAAAGCAACAACACCGCGCGTGTGATATGACCCTGACCACTCCTCGTTGAGTTTGTTACAGAAAGAGCAGTGAAGTGTTTTGGGGTGCGTATCGACTCATGGTTTCGCCCATAGGCAGCAATGGCCCTAAACTCCCTTAGTGGGACTGTGAGGATCCCCAGCCTTGGTCCTGGAGATCCGTGGAGCGGGCGGGTTTCTGTTCTTACTTCAGAGGCTCTGGATCTCCGGTCCAGGAGGACGGCTGTGTGCGGGTTTCTTCAGCCGGCCTTGTAAACAGGGTTGTGAGTGTATACGGTGCCGATGACTTTATTATTCCGAAAGGCAGTCAGAAATATGAGAAGGGGAGTGACATGGTTTTTAAAATTTATTTTCCTCATAATACTAAAGATAAATGCATCAAACTGGGTTCTGAGTTTGGCCGGCTCTCATGGAGCGGCGTAATTGGCTCGCTGCTCCGAGGGAGGGACTCAGCAGGGACCAGTAGGATCGGCGCATACAACAGCACCTCGGTCATGGGCTATGACACGAGACGGCTTGAAGAAGGCGGGTCGCTCTCCTTTCGGGGAGCCAAGGGACGGGGTGTGGGCGGTGTATCCCCCAGCTAACACTGATTGGATTAGATAGGGTACAATTGGCTACCAAATTGGGAGAAAAGGGGAAAAAATTGTAAAAAAGTATAAGTATAAATTAGCGCTTCCTTTAGGGCCAGCAGTATGCTACTTGTGATTAACCCAATATGAAGGGAATTTTAAATCATTTAAAAATGTGATGTATCAATGCGTGTGAGTTTGTGTTAGTCTCAGCTGTCCGAGCCCATATTAATGCTGTTCCCCTGGGCAGTGTTAAGTACTTTGTCGTCTATAAGTCACAAAATCCAGCCAGTTTCTCACAACAAAACAAAAAAAAAAGTAAAAGTTTCACTTGAACTTTTTGAATATTTGTCTATTCAAATGGCTTTGTTTGTTCCCATAAAACTTTAGAATAGATGAATTTGTGCTGCACTCTTAAAGGTGCAAAATTAAATAATTAATCATTTCGGCCCTCGCCAAGCGGAGTGAAGTGATTAATGTGTTTTTTGAGACCGCTGTTTCTGAGTATTTACGCGGCGTGAGAGAGCTGGCCAGGCAAGGCAGCGGCGGCACCGTCTCCGTGCGTCTTTTAGGACGACATCTGCTGCGCTTTCGTCTAACGGCGCTGTAACTGTGCTCTCCTGCGTTCACCAGGGCCCCTCAGACGCACGCGCGGTGATCTCCTGAGCCACACGGGGCTTCATGGAGCCGGGCTGGGAACGCGTGAATGAGTGACGTCGCATTACTGGCACAAAATGGCCGCTGTTCTTGGTCCCTGCAGATGAGCTCCTCTGATCTGTGCAGAATGCTGATTTCCAGCGAACATATTTATGATGAGACTGTGCCTATTGTCAAGCCACAGAGAAGTGTGTG
>NC_083768.1:5931487-5948987 GCF_963514075.1 Conger conger | reverse complement strand
CTACACAAGGCCTGTTACACACTCTACACAAGGCCTGTTACACACTCTACACAAGGCCTGTTACTCTACACAAGGCCTGTTACTCTACACAACACCTGTTACACACTCTACACAAGGCCTGTTACTCTACACAAGGCCTGTTACTCTACACAACACCTGTTACACACTCTACACAAGGCCTGTTACTCTACACAAGGCCTGTTACTCTACTCAACACCTGTTACACACTCTACACAAGGCCTGTTACACACTCTACACAAGGCCTGTTACACACTCTACACAAGGCCTGTTACTCTACACAAGGCCTGTTACACACTCTACACAACACCTGTTACTCACTCTACACAAGGCCTGTTACACACTCTACACAAGGCCTGTTACACACTCTACACAAGGCCTGTTACACACTCTACACAAGGCCTGTTACTCACTCTACACAAGGCCCGTTACTCTACACAACGCCTGTTACACACTCCACACAAGGCCTGTTACACACTCTACACAAGGCCTGTTACACACTCTACACAAGGCCTGTTACTCTACACAAGGCCTGTTACACACTCTACACAAGGCCTGTTACACACTCTACACAAGGCCTGTTACACACTCTACACAACGCCTGTTACACACTCTACACAAGGCCTGTTACTCACTCTACACAAGGCCTGTTACTCTACACAAGGCCTGTTACTCTACACAAGGCCCGTTACTCTACACAAGGCCTGTTACTCTACACAAGGCCTGTTACTCTACACAAGGCCTGTTACTCACTCTACACAAGGCCTGTTACTCTACACAAGGCCCGTTACTCTACACAAGGCCTGTTACTCTACACAAGGCCTGTTACTCTACACAAGGCCTGTTACACACTCTACACAAGGCCTGTTACTCTACACAAGGCCTGTTACTCACTCTACACAAGGCCTGTTACTCACTCTACACAAGGCCTGTTACACACTCTACACAACGCCTGTTACACACTCTACACAAGGCCTGTTACTCACTCTACACAAGGCCTGTTACTCTACACAAGGCCTGTTACTCACTCTACACAAGGCCTGTTACTCTACACAAGGCCTGTTACTCTACAAAACGCCTGTTACTCACTCTACAAAACGCCTGTTACACACTCTACACAACGCCTGTTACTTACTCTACACAAGGACAGCCAGCATAGACGTTATTAAAACACTGGGGGTTTTCAAGACCAGGCTTGATTCGGTGCTAGATCCAATTTAGCGTTTAGGCAAACTAAGCAGGAAGTACATTTTAGGTAGGGAAAGGCGAGCAACGCTGGGCTGAATTATGTTCCTGCCATTATGTTATATTATGTCATGCTAATGACATGCTATTTAATCAGCCAATGATGCGACAGCAATTGGATGCATAAAAGCATGCAGATGTGGTCAAGCGGTTCAAAAAACATCCAGTGAGCAGAAGTTCTGTGGGAAGAAATGGGTTGTTAAAGATGGAGGTGAGACGAGATGGTCGAAGCTGACAAGAAGGTAACAGGAACGCAAATAACCACACATTACAATAGTGGTATGCAGTATGTCTGAACACACAACACGTCAAACCTCTTGAGTGGATCGGCGAAAACCAAAGAAAGCGCTCACTGAGTGTACACTGCCAATGCACATGGTGGCAATCTAGGCTAATCTGGCTGGAGTATCCTTGGAGCGTAAATGATTAATTAATGATTATTCTTTGTGTTCTTTGTGTGTAGTTGTTGGTTGAACAGTGTTTACGTCCTGTTGACACTTGGCGTCACTAACAGAAATGTGTGGAATTGCAGCACGTCTCCGTGCGTTTCGAAAGTCGGGACGGCCCACGGATGTGAGAAACGGCCCTTGCGTCGTTGCGTGCGTTCCTTGCGTAGAGCGTGTAACAGGCGATACGAAACCTTCTGAGCGAGTTAGCCTGTAGCGCTCAGAGACGTTTTTTGCAGATTTTCTCAGCCATTTGGCATATGACATTTAGCATTTCACGAACGTAGAATGGATTTATCATACTCGCATACTGACATTTTGAGAGGAGTATCCATGCTGGTTAGGTTTGATTTTTTGATAAAAACTTTCTTTGGCGGGTCATGCAGAAGAGCTGTACAACTCCTTATGTAAGACCCGTCAAAGAAAGCGTTCCTGATTTTTAAAGCAGCTACATGTTTTAATGATAGCTGCTGTGGGTAGTCATACATTAAAATATTGAACTCCTACAATTTTGAAGAACCTTTCAATTTTTGTCAGCAACTGCCTGCCAAAGATGCTGATTTAATACTGTAAATTCAAACTGGAAAAAAAAAAAAGAATTCTCTTGTTGGTCTGCTGCTCTTGGTTAGAACTGCAGTAATTTTGTCTTTGAGTGTCTGCCAAATGACTTAGTAGTAGCAGGTAATTCTGTTCTCCAAATGTCAGGCCGGTGCCTTGTCATTATGCTGATGGCTCAGTTTTCTTTCTTTATTTATTTCTTGGTGGAATAAAAGAAGGGATTTTACCTTAATTTGGTTAGTCATTAAGCCTTTTCCCATTTTTGACATTCAGCTTTTAAAGATAAGAAAATTGCTTTTGCTTTACCGTTCCATAATACTTAGTTCCTTTCTCTGAAGACTGTAACCCTCCCACCAGCGTAATTATCAGCAGACACTGCCATCGTAATTGTGGAGAAAAGTGCTAATAATTCTAGGGGCCGAAAGCAATGCGCTTTGCGCTCATTCCTGGCTACTCTCCCCGCTGCAGAACTGATATAGAGCTCTTCTCCCCACTGCAGAACTGATATAGAGCTCTTTTCACCATACAGATACATTATTTAAGTGTTTTACAGAAGGCAGGAATAAAATAATCAAACTACAGAACAGGGCTGTAATATAAAATCACAGGACAACAGTGGAAATAGTGCAGTAATCTTCGTCAAGTCTTGAATGGGAAATACCATGCCTATTGCATCACCTCTTTTCTATCAGTCTCAGGAGCATTAAAGAGTATTAAGGAGCACTAAAGAGTGTTAGAGAGCACTAAAGAGAGTTAGAGAGCATGAAAGAGTATTAGAGAGCGCTAAAGAACATTAAAGGTCATTAGAGAGCACTAAAGAGTGTGAAAGAGTATTAGAGAGTGTAAAGAACATTAAAGAGCATTAGAGAGCACTGAAGGGTATTAGAGAGCACTAAAGAGCATTAGAGAGCACTAAAGAGTATGAAAGAGTATTAGAGAGTGCTAAAGAGCATGACATAGTATTACAGGGCACTAAAGAGCATGGAAGAGTATTAGAGAGCACTAAAGAGCATTATAGAGCATTAGAGAGCACTAAAGAACATTAAAGAGCATTAGAGAGCACTAAAGACCATGGAAGAGTATTAGAGAGTGCTAAAGAACATTAAAGATCGTTAGAGAGCACTAAAGAGCATGAAAGAGCATTAGAGAGTGTAAAGAACATTAAAGAGCATTAGAGAGCACTAAAGAGTATTAGAGAGCGCTAAAGAACATTAAAGAGTATTAGAGAGCACTATAGAGCACTAAAGAGCATGAAACAGTATTAGAGAGTGCTAAAGAGCATTAGAGAGCACTAAAGAGCATGAAAGAGTATTAGAGAGCGCTAAAGAACATTAAAGAGCATTAGACAGCACTAAAGAGCATGAAAGAGTATTAGAGCGCTAAAGAGCATGAAAGAGTATTAGAGAGCACTAAAGAGCATGGAAGAGTATTAGAGAGCACTAAAGAGCATGGAAGAGGATTAGAGAGTGTTAAAGAGCATGAAAGTATTAGAGAGCACTAAAGAGCATTATAAAGCATTAGAGAGCACTAAAGCACATTAAAGAGCATTAGAGACCACTAAAGAGCTTTAAAGAGCATTACGGAGCATGAAAGAGGGAGCACGAAAGAGCATGAAAGAGTATTAGAGAGCACTAAAGAACATTACAGAGCATTAGAGAGCACTAAAGAGCATGAAAGAGTATTAGAGAATGCTAAAGAGCATTAGAGAGCACTAAAGAACATTAAAGAGTATTAGAGAGCCCTAAAGAACATTAAAGAGCATTAGAGAGCACTAAAGAACATTAAAGAGCATTAGAGAGCACTAAAGAGCATGAAAGAGTATTAGAGAGCGCTAAAGAGCATGAAAGAGTATTAGAGAGCACTAAAGAACATCAAAGAGTATTAGAGAGCGTTAAAGAACAGTGAAGAGCAGTAGAGAGCCCTAAAAAGCATGAAAGAGTATTAGAGAACACTAAAGAGCATGAAAGAGTATTAGAGAGCGTTAAAGAACATTAAAGAGCATTAGAGAGCACTAAAGAGCATGGAAGAGAGAGTATTAGAGAGCAGTAAAGAGCGTTAGGGAGCACTAAAGAGCATTAAAGAGCATTTGTACAGAACAGGTTTGCAGCGCAGGCCTGAGGCTCAGCCTGGGTCTCGCCTGGCTCCTCCCCCAGGGTGCAGGGCTCAGCGCTGGGCGCGGCGGATCCACAGCCGCCTGCGGACCAAGATCGAGTCGGGGGAGGGGACGCTCCCCGTGCGCGCCCGCGGCCCCGCCCAGGCCTGGGACGCCGTCCTGCAGGGGGAGCAGCTCGTCACCATGTCCTGCACCGACAAAATTGCGCGGTGAGTCCCCCTGTCGCCGTGGTAACCACGTCCCGCACCGGCAAAATCGCGCGATGGGTCCCCACTGTCATGTCGGGTGTGCAGGCTGCTGAACTTATAACTTGTGACATAACTTACAACATACTTATAACATTTCTGAAATAAGATTCACATCTGGAATAGTCATTTGTGTAAAATGTGTATGTGTGTAATGTATGGAAAAGTAATGTAATGTAATGTAATGTAATTTTTTATTATTGAATTAAGACCGTTACTGTTATTGCTCCACACCCCTCAAAGATAGTAGCCGTGCTGTGCATGCATGAATGCGTGAACTCAAAATGGTGCAGAACACTGGCCTCAAATGTCCACTCAATGTCCCACTCACATTTCCTGATAATTGTAGCATTAGAATGTGCCTTTTACAAAAGCAAAATTTGTATGAAGGCTTAAATTACACAAGAAAAAGCACAGGCAGTGTACAGGCAGCTCCAGCCTGAATCCCTGAGCTTTTTTTGTCTCCAAACAGTGAGCAGCTCCGCTCTGTCAGGGAACAGAGCTCCTGACATTTCAGCGCTGAGAACGAAGACATGAAATATTGATTTAAGGTTTAACTTTATTAAAGGACTTATCTTTTTTTATTAAAGAGTGGTCAGAGAGGGTCCCGGTTTAAATAATGTGCCGCTGTGAAAGAGATTAGAATAAGATGCAAAGGTCGCCTGATATTTGCTTCAGGTGGGAGCGTTCTGTCCAGAGGGCACACAAGCTGGCTGTTTGTCCTCCAGAGCATGGGTCTTCTTCAAGGATGCTGACTGTATCCGTATGGTCACGCTAGGACTCGGAACCGTACTTTCGTACGGTCTAGCTCATCAACCAGTTACCAGTTGTTTCAAAGCTGTTCAAGCAGTTTTTTCAGCAGGGTGCCTAACATATGAAATGAATTAATTAGTTGATTGATGATGGATTGACGGATGGATAAACAGATCAGCGTTGTTGGTTCAGTATGAGCTGGCTTGATTGGTCTCCTCACTCAGTAAACCCTTTTGTGAAGTAAAGCCCAGTCTCCACCAAACAGAGACGAGACGGTTTAAGAACCGCTGAGTATGTCGAGTCTTAAGCCCCAAAGTTTTAGAACAATTAGTGATTTAACGTTACAGTTAACTTGGGTCATCGTGGAAACGGTTGTTTATTTGTTTACTCCGCGCTTTGGTGTCGACTGCCTAGTCCGTACTCACGGACGTTTTGAGATTTAAACGTGGACGTTCCGAGATTTCCCTAGCCCTGTCTGGTCTCGTCTTGGCCGTTCGGCGGAGACCGGGCTCAAAGAGTTTCAAACGAGCACGCTGAGGGCCTAACCTGCGTCATTGAAATAAGATCGGCGGCCATTTTGTGAAGGAAGTGCTGCAGGAATGTGGAGCCTTCAGAGGCCAGAACAGTCTCATTTCAACACCACCACTTTCATCCAGCTTTCCTTTCAGAGCGGTATCTATGAGAGGCATTATTATACCCATTGTGTTAAAGGGCCAAAGTGAATTACCATGACACTGAATTCCAGTCTCTTCACACTGTGGGGAATATGATTAAATATTAAATATTAAATATAGATTCATTTTAAGCCCTTCAGCTCTTTCGAATAGATATGAATTAATTAATTTCAGGATTAGAAATTCACGGGATTGTTAAATTATGAATAATAATACTTATTTCAGAAATCTTTGATAGACAAATGGATAGATAACATCACACCTCCGTGTGCCCTGCAGAACCCACCAGCTCAGAGTGAAACCATTCATTATGGTGAAAGAAGCAGGAATGAGAACAGTGAATACAGCACTGATATCAGGAAGTGTGTTTTCATACAGAGAGTGGTCAGTGAATGAGCTGTTTTTTGGGTCGTAATCTGATGATGGTGATGGTGACGCTGATGATGGTGATGATGGTGGTGATGGTGATGGTGGTGATGGTGATGATGATGGTGATGATGATGATGATGATGATGATGGTGATGGTGGTGATGATGATGGTGATGATGATGATGATGATGATGGTGGTGATGGTGATGGTGGTGATTGTGATGGTGATGGTGATGGTTGTGATGGTGATGATAATGATGATGGTGATGGTGGTGATGGTGATGATGATGGTGATGGTTGTGATGGTGATGATAATGATGATGGTGATGGTGATGATGATGATGGTGATGGGGAGGTTATGATGGTGATGGAGATGATGATGATGATGATGATGGTGATGATGATGATGGTGATGGAGATGATGTAATGATGATGATGATGATGATGATGATGGTGGTGATGGTGATGGTGGTGATTGTGATGGTGATGGTGATGGTTGTGATGGTGATGATAATGATGATGGTGATGGTGATGGTGATGGTGGTGATGGTGATGATGATGATGATGATGGTGATGGGGAGGTTATGATGGTGATGGAGATGATGATGATGATGATGATGGTGATGATGATGATGGTGATGGAGATGATGTAATGATGATGATGATGATGATTATGATGGCGCTCTCCATCCTCAGGTGGAATGTTCTGGGGGTGCAGGGTTCTCTCCTCTCTCACTTCCTGGAGCCGGTGTACCTGTCCAGCCTCACCGTGGGGAGCCTGCGTCACACAGGTCACCTGTCCAGGATGGTGTCCCATCGGCTGGAGCGCGTCGGCCCCCTGCCCCCGCCCTACCGGCACAACCAGCCCCTCCTCGGCTGTAAGATCCGTCCCGCCGTGCCATCTCCACTGACAGCGGTCCTCCGTGTAACATGCACCAAAAATACAGTTCCCTGCAAAAGTCTTAGGCACATTGCACGTGTATAAAAAAGTCCATAAAACAAAGATTTGTACTGTCCTCTCAGGTCTACTTTTGCACTTGTTCTTGTGATTGATTTGCACTTTGTTGTACGTCGCTCTGGATAAGAGCGTCTGCTAAATGCCACGTAATGTAATGTAAAAGATACTTTCACAAATAATGACACATTAATGCAGGAAAACACATTTAAAAAGATACAATTACAAAAAATCCATGATGGCTAAGACCTTTGCACAGTACTATATGTGAAAATATTCAGAGGGTTTCCTCTGCCACTGCCTTATACAATGGGTCTGTTTGTTTATTACTTGTGTAAGCCAACACCGCTTAACCCGATTAGAGTAAAACAGTATCGGGGTATCTTTGGTATCGGGGTAATAATACAGAGAAAAGAAAAACCAAGTCACTCTACTGTGGAACAAACTTAATAAAATGCCTTTATTCCGTGGCATGTTCCAATGAACACTGGGCTTTTCATAACCGCCCATTGGAACGTGCTGCAGAATGAAGCCATTTTGTTAAGTGTGTTCAGTGGAGAAAAAAAAAACATAGTTTTTCTTTTTTCTTGGTTCTTTGTCAAATATTTCCTATTGTGGCTGCGCAGTGGTGTCCAATTTGGTTCTTTGGAGAGTCTAAATTGCCCTTAGGTATTATATTACATTACAATTATTTCCAAATTATCCAAAGCGATTTACAGTTGATTAGACTAAGCAGGGGACAATCCCCCCTGGAGCAATGCAGGGTTAGGGGAAACATTGTGCTGAACAGCTGTGTAGATCTTATCATGGCTGCACCGGGGCTTGAACCACCCACCTTGCCGAGACGCTAGCCTGGAATGCTAGGCTAGGAGAAGCAGGGTTTGTCTGAAGGGGCCTCTCTCTCGCCCCACTGACCTCGTTCTGCCCCTCCCTTCCAGGCCTCGGGAGCAGCGATGGCCGGTGGGTGGGCAAATCGCCCTGTTTCAGTGTCAACTGGACGGCCGGCGACGCCCAGCTGGAGGTGATCAACGCCTCCACGGGCAGGAGGCGCGACTCAGGGGCGTCGTCACGCCTCTGCAAACACGCCCTCTTCGCCCGCTGGGCCAGGCTCCACAGCAAGGCGAGTCCCCACGGCCCGGACACGAGCAGCACTTCACTTAACTTTCACTCAGCTGTCAGCAACTTAACTTTCAACAGCTTTACTTAACTTTCACTTAACTGTCAACAACTTAACTCTCAACAGCTTTACTTAGCTTTCACTTAACTGTCAACAACTTAACTGTCAACAGCTTTACTTAACTTTCACTTAACTGTCAACAACTTAACTGTCAACAGCTTTACTTAACTTTCACTTAACTGTCAACAACTTAACTGTCAACAGCTTTACTTAACTTTCACTTAACTGTCAACAACTTAACTTTCAACAGCTTTACCTAACTTTCACTTAACTGTCAACAACTTAACTTTCAACAGCTTTACTTAACTTTCACTTAACTGTCAACAACTTAACTGTCAACAGCTTTACTTAACTTTCACTTAACTGTCAACAACTTTACTTAACTTTCACTCAGCTGTCAGCGACTTAACTCTCAACAACTTTACTTAACTTTCACTCAACTGTCAACAACTTTACTTAACTTTCACTCAACTGTCAACAACTTTACTTAACTTTTACTCAACTGTCAACAACTGTACCTAACCTAACTGTGACTTAATTATCAACAACTTTACCTAACTGTGACTTAATTATCAACAACTTAACATTCACTTAACTCTCAACAACTTTACTTAACTTTGACTTAACTGTCAACGACTTTACTTAACTTTTACTCAACTGTCAGCAACTTTACTTAAGTTTGACTTAACTCTCAACAACTTTACCTAACTGTGACTTAATTATCAACAACTTAACATTCACTTAACTCTCAACAACTTCACTTAACTTTGGCTGGCTAGCTCAACAACAAATTGAACGGCTTCTGTGCCAAGCGCTTCGATTTGCTCCAGCTAAAAGCTGGACATATGTAAATGAGTATATACTATAGTTGTGTTGACATAAAGTTACACAAGTCCAAATGGCTTGTTTGGGCACGGCGCATGTTTTTTTTTTCCCACAGTGTTTTTATAACACCTTCAACTCTTTTATACTCCAAATAGCAAGGGAAATGTTGTTAATAGATGATAGATGATGTTTAATAGATGATCTGCCTGATCCCATCCATCTGCAAGTGGAGCACTGGCACTGCTTCCAGTGGTGGGATGTTGGGCCAGCATAGGCTCACTGTCTGATAGGAGCCAAAATGCTAATAGAACAGCCTGAAGCCCTTTATATTTTTTTACAGTTTACATTGTCATTCTGTTAGTGAAACAAAGGGGTTTAATTTCCATAATGAAAATGTCTTTAGCACACATCATTAGTGGCCCAAATTGTGCTGATTCAAGCTGAACATTCAGAACAAAAACACTGAGACACACTGAGAAGCACTCAAACGGCCTCCGTTAGTCAGTCCTCCCCTTGCGCTAAATATCACACGCAAGACTGAGCACCGTCGTCCTGAAAAGGCTATTTTTCCCTGACTCATTTGGCACTGTATTTCTGGGGGTTTGTTGCATCAATGAAAATGCGTAGTTGTAGCACAGAGAATGTGAACGATCTTCAGAGCAAAGCGAGTGAGCAAAGCTTTATTTGTGTCGCACGTTTCACACAGCGCTATACAAAGGGCTCTATTTGAAGGCTGGAAAGAGCCGCATATTTCAGCTGAAGGAGGGATGTGTGTGTTCAATCTGAAAACGTTTTGCTCCTTTGTGCTACGGTTTGTGTTGAATGATACATTTTTTCCCCAACGGTGTGCCAACGTTTTACAGCAGGCTTTGAGGTGTCTGCCTCCATTTGGTGGGTGTGTCGGGGGCGTAGCCCGAATCAATAATAGACCTAAAGGCCTGTGCTTTAAAGGCCAGAGAACACCTTTGGAGCAAACTCAGCTGCCATTGGAACAAACTGCACTATGTCAGTCAGTTCACCCACTGTTTGCAACAGGATGTTCAATGTGCCACCATTTCTGCTTAAATAGACGTTTGGCTATGTTTTGTCGGGGCTGAACGTGACCCTGGTCTTCACATCGTGTGTTTTTATTTTATTTTCTGATGTTTTTTTGTGTTTTTTTTTTTTTCCCCAGCTCGGCTCAAACTTCCCGGGCGTGGCTGAGACTGGGCTGATGTACTGTGAGGCCAAGCGGGCTGCAGCAACCTACCAAAGTGCCAAGCGGCGATTGGTCAAATCGCTGCAGGAGGCGGGGCTTGGGACTTGGATCAGGAAGCCACCGGAGCAGGAGCAATTCTTGCTGTGCGTGTGAGAGAGAGAGAGAGAGAGAGAGAGAGGGGCGGGGTCTGGCTGTCACTCCACACCAGGGCAGCTCACCGATTGGTTGGGACAACTCACTGCCTGGTTGAGGCAGCTGACTGATTGGTTGGGACGACTCACTGTCTGGTTGAGGTAACTCACTAATTGGTTGGGACAACTCACGGACGGATCAAGGCAGCTCACTGATTGGTTGGGACAACTCGCTGTCTGGTTGAGGTAACTCACAGATTGGTTGAGACAGTTCACTGTCCGGTTGCGGCAGTTGACTGATTGGTTGGGACGACTCACTGTCTGATTGAGGTAACTCACTGATTGGTTGAGACAATTCACTCTCTGGTTGAGGCAGCTCACTGATTGGTTGAGACAACTGGTCAGTGATCAGTCAGTAACCACCAGTTCCTCTCTCCTTCACCAACAGACAACAGCCCACATAGCATGAGATAGGCAGAGGGTCAGGGGTCAGAGGTCAGGAGGTCAACTCCGTTCAGATGAAACATTGGTGGCTGTACCGCCTGGGGAAACCCTGTGGATGTCAGAACCCAAAACTTCAGCCTGTAGCATTGCACCTCTCTCTCACCCCCAAGAACTGAAAGAGCGGGGGCGTGGGGCAGGGTGTGGACCCCTCCTCTGCAGGTAAGAGAAGAACGCGGGAGATTATCGCCACGGTGATCCCGTCGCGCCACGCGCCCGTTTGAGTTCTCACTGCCTCCGCTTCCTCTCGCTCTCGCTCGGACTTCCTGTGATATTTACAGCCAGCGCCTCCTCATTTTCTCCCTTCTTTTCACATGTCTTAAAGGTTTTTCTCTGTTTGCTCACCACCAAGGAGAATGGCAGGTAAGCAAACACGCTCAGAACGGCACAGTATGGGACTTCAGTGTTCTGCAGAAGCTGGGGAATCGCACGAGGGCTGCCCTGGGTATAACACTGGGGCTGGGTTCGAAACCGCATACTAGCGTACTACTCCTACTAAATTTCAGGCTGATTTTCATTTAAATGTAGTACAAGTAGTATTTACATTACATTGACAGCATTTGGCAGACGCTCTTATCCAGAGCGACGTACAGTTGATTAGACTAAGCAGGAGACAATCCTCCCCTGGAGCAATGCAGGGTTAAGGGCCTTGCTCAAGGGCCCAACGGCTGTACGGATCTTATTGTGGCTACACCGGGGATCGAACCACCGACCTTGTGGCTCCCAGTCATGTACCCTAAGCACTACACTACAGGCCGCCCATATCCAACAGTATGCTTAGTTTGCGGTTTTGAACACAGCCTTTATGTACTTACCCTTGTTATAGAGTACCGAGGTGTAGTCATCGCCCACCCCCATGGTTCTGGAAGAGATTTTCCCCATTTCATTTTTCCCATCAATATGGATATAAGTTCCTAGCTAAAGTGTTTTAAGCCATGAACCGAACTACTCAGCTACCAGATTCAATTATAAAACATTTTTTAAAGCAAAAAAAATCTTTAGAGAACGGGAAAAAGGCAAAGGTGTCGTTAACGGTTAACTACGTATCCCATAAAGATTTGCAAACTATGTCATCCAATCGCTTTCCACTGACTTTCGCGTTTTAAATGGATAGTAATCGTATACATTTCAGATGAGTTATATTTTATATTCATTAATATTTAATTTATTAAATACATCTTGTGTATACATAGCAGTGTTGGTCCATGTTGGAGGGGAACAGGTTGCTAACCGATGAAAACTCTTGATTGTTCACCCGTGAAACTCAGTGGTGGCCATCTCCGTGGTAACGGCACTTTATGATTGTGGGTGGCGTAGTTTTTCACAAGGATTAAATGTTTTTTTTGTTTTTTTTAAAGACAAAGTTGAAATCACTGATTTATGGCTTCTAAAGGAGCATACACCATCGTTTCACATTCTGGTAGCTCAGTCTACCTTTTATTTGTGAATACATACCCATAAACAAATCAAATTCTCTCCGGCGAATATAAATGGCATTTTTACTTCCGGAACCGTTACCTCACCTCTGTACTCTATGGGAGGCTGACGTAAAATGGCCGCCATGCGCTGTCCCAATCCTTAACGAGGCCAGCTGCACTCGACCGGTCCAGTCCCCACAGATCAGAGGTCTGCAGTCACACACCTCACCTGACGCCAGGTGTGTTTCCAGTCACAGGGCCAGGTGTGTTACGTTCAGGCCAGGTGTGTTACGTTCAGGCCAGGTGTGTTACGCTCAGGCCAGGTGTGTTACGCTCAGGCCAGGTGTGTTACGCTCAGGCCAGGTGTGTTACGCTCAGGCCAGGTGTGTTACGTTCAGGCCAGGTGTGTTACGTTCAGGCCAGGTGTGTTACGCTCAGGCCAGGTGTGTTACGCTCATCCCAGGTGTCTTTCAGATGTGAAAGCCCTTCTGAATCTACCAAAACAGTGTCTGTAGAAGCAGGTAGAACGGCAAAGAAACAAGCCTGTATGCTGTAAGGAAAGGGAACATTTCATTCGGGAACTCAACTTTGTGTGCTTCGTTTCCATGTGTAACGAAACGTTGGGGTGAAGGGCCATTGCTTGGCCTACTTCGCTACGTCTTTCCTGGATGTTTTGGTCCGAGTTTTAGGGAGAGACTGGGAGGTTTCTGCCATTTTAACATCTGTGGGAAGCTCATTCCCACACCAAGAGGTCGCATAATGGGGAACCTGATTGATGTACACTGAGGGGGAAAAAAGGTAAGACAAAAACGTGTGGTTAAAAAAAAACACTTGTCACTGGAGTGGTAGCTTATGGGTACAAAAAAACTTCTCTCTAGCCATGGGCTTAATAATGAATGTGTATCATTTGTCTTGCGAAACTTTTTAGTACCCAAAGAACATTATTGTCCCTTTCAGGGTTCATGTGGAAAATGAACAAAAATGTTCCCTGATTTACCTTTATTTCTGACAGCATAGGAGGGAATTTACAAGATACTAAGATGATATACTACATTAAATCGCAAGCAACTGCTGGATTGGTTTTATTTGGGCTTATTTGGGAGTGCAGTGTTATTGGTTTACAAAAGGTAGCAAACGCAGGTGGTGATTTTATCTGGGTAATTTCAGGGTTTTTATTTTTTTTATGTATGCTTCATTCTCCATCTTGAACATCTTTTATTTTTTTGCAGAACTTTGTAACATTGAGAAGCAGGTGGAATTGATTGGCTGGTAGTGGTTGTAATGGCTGTAACATACAATACATTTACAAATAAAAATATCAAATGTGAATTCATTGATGGGTGAAACTCACATGAACTATGAATGTTATTTTCCTCTCCTGTCAGGGAGAATAAATGCTGAACTTTGATAATTCTCGGCATCCTCATTACTTAGGTTACTTTCTCAACCCTAGTGTTGGCATTTCAGGCTGCTAAGGGGACTGCCCCACCTTACATACAATCCCTGATCACTCCCTACTCCCCAGCTAGACCACTCCGGTCTGCCAGCTCTGGTCGCCTTACGGTTCCCTCTCTACGTGCACCTGGCGGTCGAGCTGCACGTTCACGCCTGTTTTCCGTTCTGGTTCCTCAGTGGTGGAATGACTTGCCTACCACTGTCAGAACAGCAGAATCCCTCCCCCTATTTCGACGCAGACTCAAAACCCACCTTTTCAAACTCTACCTTAGTCCTCCCTCCTGATTTCCCCTGCCCCTCCTTTCTGATATCCCCCCCCCCCCCCCCCTCCCAAAAAATTAAATAAAAAATGCACTTCTGATGACAACTATGTTTAGAACAGCATTTCCTGTGTATTTTGCTAGTTTCTGGATGTGATGCTCTGACTTATGGTAGAACCTATGCACTTCTAAGTCGCTTTGGATTAAAAGCGTCTGCCAAATGACTAAAATGTAAATGTAAATGTAACCCCAAAATCGTATACACTGCACCCACAATCTTGCTTTTTATTTGCATGTTTTAATCACAACTCACAAGAGCTAAACTGCGACACAACAAACGGACAGCTGACACATGAATGTATTAAACATAAGTAACATTTTATTGGATTTTATAGCCTTTGGATAGTCATCTCCACACAAAACTTACAGTTGTTTTCAAAACAGATAGAAATGAACGAGGTTCATTTGAAAGCATCTTTTTTTTTTTTTTTTAAACATCAGATTACTCGTCAGGAGATCCAGCACACTAAAAAATGATCTACAGTCGCAACGACAGACAGCATATACAGGCGCCAACCGGCTGACGGTGGCCATTTTGTGCTCATTTAAAAGGTTATTGACATCTGTGCGGACCTTGCGACTGAAATGGGAGTCCTCACAGAATACTATTGACAACAGAGACCTGCTATAAGGGACACGTAGTGGTGAGTGGTTCCTACTCTGGCTCAGAGACACAGGCAGCGGGGCGGTGAGAACAGGCAGCGAAAGAAAGACGTCATTCCCACTTACGATCGCCGCAACTCGCCCGATTGATCGATTGACGGCTAAGTATTTGGCAGCAGGTATCTATGGTCTAAGACACACGTACACACACAAACACACACACACACACACACTACCTGGGGGAACATCCAAAAACTCAAAAGCCTTGCCACTGTAAATAAGATTTTGTTCATGTATATTAAGCATTAAAAAGTCAGGTGTAACAGCATAAAACATAAGCAGTGATAGGCAGCAAATCTTAAATCCATCCTAGATATTTTGTAAAAGGTAGACATCCCTCAAAATAAAATAAAAAAAGGGGAGGGGGGGGGGCAAAATAAGAAAAGCACATTTTTTAAAAATGCAATATAAAACGCCATTAATGAACTGTAAAATACTTGCAGAAACTTAGGCAAACGCGAAACCTTCGCAAATTACGCTAAATTAAATGTCCGACACCCAAACACTGCAGCACAAACAGGCCTTTTTATTTTTTTTTAGGCTGTCCTTTCTTTTGAAGATACTCCTTTCGTCACGGCACACTGACCGAACTTTCACAAAGTTCCAGAAGATTCTAGGTCCTCTACGGCAATATATTAATAAGGACTGACGAGGGCATGCATGCATATGTTCAACAGCGGAGGGTAAAGTAATGGGTAAAGTTCAAGGTTTGACGACGAGGTCCAAAGCACGTGACAAAAGAAAGGACTGTTTTCCTTTTTTTCTTTTTTCTTTTTTTTCTACTCCTAAGTGGTGATTCTCCTAAGTGGTGACTATTTACATACACTTTGCTGCTCTATTAAACTACGTTTCCCATCTACCACTGCGACGGGGATTGTCGCCGTGGTAACCAGAGCTACGGACCCAAACACGGCACAGGCGCTTGTAACAACAGCTGGAGTATATGCCGCAGGCGCGTCTTCCCGCAGCCGAAATACTGATCTAAAACCGAACATTTAACGGCCACACACGCGAGAACACGCCAAAAAGAACACGCTAGAGAAGCACACGAAGCGCGGGCGGAACCGGACAGCTACCGTCACGGCTTCTACTGCGACTCTCCGGCTCCGGAGGAACGGCCGAGACACAGGAGTGTCGATGAGACCGGAGGGGTGTTTGAATTTTCAGCTGAAGGGGAAAAGTTAACACACAACCTGAACCCCCGCCCCCCCCCCAACAGATACATACTACAGCATTGCTTGAGTGTTTCGTTTTTTTTTTTTTTTCTTATTCGTCAAGCATATTAAATCCAAGATGGTGGACACACGCAAGCGGGGTACAGTTATTGCATTATAATGATGCTGTGGAGTTTTCCACGGACACAGAACCTCACGGCACGACAGCTCGGACCTCAGGGACCGGAAACACACACACACACACACGTCTTGACACAAGGACACGAGTGGTACTGTTATTGCCCTATTCCTAAAACGGCAAGGATCACAAACGGCACCCTTTTCCGAGAGGTGCAGACAACGACGTAGGGCGTGTCCCCTCCCCCGAAAAGCGAATGAGACGTTTCAGAAGTGACCGGATAAAATCATTTTTTTTCTTCTTTTTTTAATTACTTTTTTGCTAAACAAGGTGAAAATATTGCCAATGAAGTAAGACAGTTTGACTCATTAAAAAATTTACCAATGAAAAAAAAAAATTATAATAATGCACTTGTCAAGCAAACATTACCTAACACTAATTAGCGAACAAGCTAATCTTTTCTATTTGGGGGGAAAAAAAAGTCTTATTAAAAGACTAAAATGCTTGTTAAGACGGTCACGTGTTTTGCAGTGTATGTGTAACGCTGTCAGGTCCTAGAGGTACACACACACACACACACACAGGAGCAGGCTGCTAGCTAGCGCACTGTGACCCCACTATTGGCCCGTCAGGACCCTGGCTCCGCCCATAGCCTAGTGATGGCGAATGAGCTGCTGGTTTTGTGTGGCTCAGTCCTACACGACTACACAAGCTGGAGGCTACAGCAGATATGAGCGCTATTCTGATATTCCAGCACTGCGCGCCTCCTCTCCACAGAACTACCCAGCATCCTCTACCTCATCACCGTCATCATAAGTCACGGTGTACAAGACCTCTGTTTAACTCAACAACAACAACAACAACAAGAACAACAGCTTTTTTTTCCTTTTTTATAAAAGCTTAGCTTTCACATCAGGTGGCTTCAGCGTGATCTTCTGTTAGCAGTGCTTAACAGAAATGTGTGGGAGGGGGTGGGGTGTGTGGGGAGGGGTGTTCTAGTTTAAATCAGTGCAGTGTCACAGCGGGGGTATGGGGCGGGGGGTCAGGGTGTATGTTCTCAGCGTTTAAAACATCACAGCCGGGCGGTCACTTCTCCTGCAGGAGGGCGGGGATGTTGATGTTCCAGCCGATGGCCTGCCGGTC
>NC_083768.1:5916487-5918987 GCF_963514075.1 Conger conger | reverse complement strand
TACCTGCCCCAACACACCTCACCTTTACCTGTGACAACTCCACACCTTTACCTGCAACAACTCCACACCTTTACCTGTGACAACTCCACACCTTTACCTGCCCCAACACACCTCACCTTTACCTGCCCCAACACACCTCACCTTTACCTGCCCCAACACACCTCACCTTTACCTGTGACAACTCCACACCTTTACCTGCAACAACTCCACACCTTTACCTGTGACAACTCCACACCTTTACCTGCCCCAACACACCTCACCTTTACCTGCCCCAACACACCTCACCTTTACCTGCGACAACTCCACACCTTTACCTGCCCCAACACACCTCACCTTTACCTGCCCCAACACATCTCACCTTTACCTGCGACAACTCCACACCTTTACCTGCCCCAACACACCTCACCTTTACCTGCGACAACTCCACACCTTTACCTGCGACAACTCCACACCTTTACCTGCCCCAACACACCTCACCTTTACCTGTGACAACTCCTCACCTTTACCTGCCCCAACACACCTCACCTTTACCTGCCCCAACACACCTCACCTGTACCTGCGACAACTCCTCACCTTTACCTGCCCCAATACACCTCACCTTTACCTGCCCCAACACACCTCACCTTTACCTGTGACAACTCCACACCCTTACCTGCCCCAACACACCTCACCTGTACCTGCGACAACTCCTCACCTTTACCTGCCCCAACACACCTCACCTTTACGTGCCCCAACACACCTCACCTTTACCTGCGACAACTCCTCACCTTTACCTGCCCCAACACACCTCACCTTTACCTGTGACAACTACACACCTCACCTTTACCTGTGACGAGTCCACACCTGTACCTGTGACAACTCCTCACCTTTACCTGCCCCAACACACCTCACCTTTACCTGCCCCAACACACCTCACCTTTACCTGTGACAACTCCACACCCTTACCTGCCCCAACACACCTCACCTGTACCTGTGACAACTCCACACCTTTACCTGCCCCAACACACCTCACCTTTACCTGCCCCAACACACCTCACCTTTACCTGTGACAACTCCACACCTTTACCTGCCCCAACACACCTCACCTTTACCTGTGACAACTCCTCACCTTTACCTGCCCCAACACACCTCACCTTTACCTGCCCCAACACACCTCACCTGTACCTGCGACAACTCCTCACCTTTACCTGCCCCAACACACCTCACCTTTACCTGTGACAACTCCACACCCTTACCTGCCCCAACACACCTCACCTGTACCTGCGACAACTCCTCACCTTTACCTGCCCCAACACACCTCACCTTTACGTGCCCCAACACACCTCACCTTTACCTGCGACAACTCCTCACCTTTACCTGCCCCAACACACCTCACCTTTACCTGTGACAACTACACACCTCACCTTTACCTGTGATGAGTCCACACCTTTACCTGTGACAAAACACCTCACCTTTACCTGTGACAAAACTCCACACCTTTACCTGTGAAAACTCCACACCTTTACCTGCCCCAACACACCTCACCTTTACCTACGACAACTACACACCTTTACCTGCCCCAACACACCTCACCTTTACCTGTGACAACTACACACCTCACCTTTACCTGTGACGAGTCCACACCTTTACCTGTGACAAAACACCTCACCTTTACCTGTGACAAAACTCCACACCTTTACCTGTGACAAAACACCTCACCTTTACCTGTGACAAACATCCACACCTTTACCTGTGACAACTCCTCACCTTTACCTGCCCCAACACACCTCACCTGTACCTGCGACAACTCCTCACCTTTACCTGCCCCAACACACCTCACCTTTACCTGTGACAACTCCACACCCTTACCTGCCCCAACACACCTCACCTGTACCTGCGACAACTCCTCACCTTTACCTGCCCCAACACACCTCACCTTTACGTGCCCCAACACACCTCACCTTTACCTGCGACAACTCCTCACCTTTACCTGCCCCAACACACCTCACCTTTACCTGTGACAACTACACACCTCACCTTTACCTGTGACGAGTCCACACCTTTACCTGTGACAAAACACCTCACCTTTACCTGTGACAAAACTCCACACCTTTACCTGTGAAAACTCCACACCTTTACCTGCCCCAACACACCTCACCTTTACCTACGACAACTACACACCTTTACCTGCCCCAACACACCTCACCTTTACCTGTGACAACTACACACCTCACCTTTACCTGTGACGAGTCCACACCTTTACCTGTGACAAAACACCTCACCTTTACCTGTGACAAAACTCCACACCTTTACCTGTGACAAAACACCTCACCTTTACCTGTGACAAACATCCACACCTTTACCTGTGACAACTCCTCACCTTTACCTGCCCCAACACACCTCACCTGTACCTGCGACAACTCCTCACCTTTACCTGCCCCAACACACCTCACCTTTACCTGCCCCAACACACCTCACCTTTACCTGACAACTCCACACCCTTACCTGCCCCAACACACCT
>NC_083768.1:5881487-5908987 GCF_963514075.1 Conger conger | reverse complement strand
ACACACACGCACGCACACACCACAGACACACACACGGTACACATACACACACACACACACGGTACACACACACACACGGTACACACACACACACACACACACACACACACCACAGACACACACACGGTACACATACACACACACACACACACACACACACACACACACACCACAGACACACACACGGTACACATACACACACACACACACACACACACACACACACCACAGACACACACACGGTACACATACACACACACACACACACACGCACGCACACATACAATCTACATGCCACTGCACACAGCCCATGAGTGAGCAGCTCACGGTACTTACACTCGATATTCTCGATGTAGAGATTCTCAAACTCCCTCTCGATCTGGCCGAACAGGTCCAGGAGGGTGTTGCGGAGAGACAGGGGCAGTTTGGAGTCCTGCTGCAACAGAGGGAGAGGGGGGACCCCTCCAGATCAGCGCACAGGGACAACAGAGCCACCATTTCACCAGGGCTGTACAACAAACATACGCTATTTATTATCATCGAGATAGGAGCACCCGCTACAAACACCTCGCTAAAGGCTGCTTGAGCGCTGATCAATAGTGGTCATTTAAATTCACGCTCCGTTAAACCGATTGGCTGTTCATGTGCAATCTGTTGGAAATATTGTATTTATTTATTTTATTCAGTGGGCATAGGCATTGCCATCGTCTGGGGTCTCTGTTCGCAGTGCACCCAAAACAGAACTGTGCACACAGCATTTGTGTATTTATCATATTGCCAATATTCAACAACGTTAAGGCATATTTTCCTCCTATTGTGCAGTCCTACATTTCACACACAGAAACGGTGAAATATAAAAAATATTTCCATCCTCTGTTGGAAACATGTCCGCTGTGACTAAGGGGCCAGTCACCCAGAGGTAGACTGTGGACAATGAGCACAGAACACATCAGGGACTATCAGAAACACACAGTACAGCAGGGTATGAACGAGTCCAACAGACCACCGAACACATCAGGGACTATCCGAAACACACAGTACAGCAGGGTATGAACGAGTCCAACAGACCACCGAACACGTCAGGGACTATCCGAAACACACAGTACAGCAGGGTATGAACAAGTCCAACAGACCACCGAACACGTCAGGGACTATCCGAAACACACAGTACAGCAGGGTATGAACGAGTCCAACAGACCACAGAACACATCAGGGACTATCAGAAACACACAGTACAGCAGGGTATGAACGAGTCCAACAGACCACTGAACACGTCAGGGACTATCAGAAACACACAGTACAGCAGGGTATGAACGAGTCCAACAGACCACCGAACACATCAGGGACCAGAAACACACAGTACAGCAGGGTATGAAGGAGTCCAACAGACCACCGAACACATCAGGGATCAGAAACACACAGTACAGCAGGGTATGAACGAGTCCAACAGACCACCGAACACATCAGGGACCAGAAACACACAGTACAGCAGGGTATGAACGAGTCCAACAGACCACCGAACACATCAGGGACCAGAAACACACAGTACAGCAGGGTATGAACGAGTCCAACAGACCACAGAACACATCAGGGACCAGAAACACACAGTACAGCAGGGTATGAACGAGTCCAACAGACCACCGAACACATCAGGGACCAGAAACACACAGTACAGCAGGGTATGAACGAGTCCAACAGACCACCGAACACATCAGGGACTATCAGAAACACACAGTACAGCAGGGTATGAACGAGCCCAACAGACCACCGAACACATCAGGGACCAGAAACACACAGTACAGCAGGGTATGAACGAGTCCAACAGACCACAGAACACATCAGGGAATATCAGAAACACACAGTACAGCAGGGTATGAACGAGCCCAACAGACCACCGAACACATCAGGGACCAGAAACACACAGTACAGCAGGGTATGAACGAGTCCAACAGACCACAGAACACATCAGGGACTATCAGAAACACACAGTACAGCAGGGTATGAACGAGTCCAACAGACCACCGAACACATCAGGGACTATCAGAAACACACAGTACAGCAGGGTATGAACGAGTCCAACAGACCACCGAACACATCAGGGACTATCAGAAACACACAGTACAGCAGGGTATGAACGAGTCCAACAGACCACCGAACACATCAGGGACTATCAGAAACACACAGTACAGCAGGGTATGAACGAGTCCAACAGACCACCGAACACATCAGGGACTATCAGAAACACACAGTACAGCAGGGTATGAACGAGTCCAACAGACCACCGAACACATCAGGGACTATCAGAAACACACAGTACAGCAGGGTATGAACGAGTCCAACAGACCACCGAACACATCAGGGACTATCAGAAACACACAGTACAGCAGGGTATGAACGAGTCCAACAGACCACCGAACACATCAGGGACTATCAGAAACACACAGTACAGCAGGGTATGAACGAGTCCAACAGACCACCGAACACATCAGGGACTATCAGAAACACACAGTACAGCAGGGTATGAACGAGTCCAACAGACCACCGAACACATCAGGGACTATCAGAAACACACAGTACAGCAGGGTATGAACGAGTCCAACAGACCACCGAACACATCAGGGACCAGAAACACACAGTACAGCAGGGTATGAACGAGTCCAATAGACCACCGAACACATCAGGGACCAGAAACACACAGTACAGCAGGGTATGAACGAGTCCAACAGACCACCGAACACATCAGGGACCAGAAACACACAGTACAGCAGGGTATGAACGAGTCCAACAGACCACCGAACACATCAGGGACCAGAAACACACAGTACAGCAGGGTATGAACGAGTACAACAGACCACCGAACACATCAGGGACCAGAAACACACAGTACAGCAGGGTATGAACGAGTCCAACAGACCACAGAACACATCAGGGACTATCAGAAACACACAGTACAGCAGGGTATGAACAAGTCCAACAGACCACCGAACACATCAGGGACCAGAAACACACAGTACAGCAGGGTATGAACGAGTCCAACAGACCACCGAACACATCAGGGACCAGAAACACACAGTACAGCAGGGTATGAACGAGTCCAACAGACCACCGAACACATCAGGGACCAGAAACACACAGTACAGCAGGGTATGAACAAGTCCAACAGACCACCGAACACATCAGGGACCAGAAACACACAGTACAGCAGGGTATGAACGAGTCCAACAGACCACAGAACACATCAGGGACTATCAGAAACACACAGTACAGCAGGGTATGAACGAGTCCAACAGACCACCGAACACATCAGGGACCAGAAACACACAGTACAGCAGGGTATGAACGAGTCCAACAGACCACCGAACACATCAGGGACCAGAAACACACAGTACAGCAGGGTATGGGGGAGCGAGTCCAACATCGAGGAGACACAGCGGCCAGTAGGGCGGGGACCTACCACAGTCAAATCTTTACCAAACGACTGAATGTTACTCACAAACACAGCGTTAGAGGGTCTCTGTTTCACATGAAGACAGGAGGGAGGGGTGGGGGAGGGGCGCTAACAGAATACACAACAAGCTATTAGCCACGGGTGAGGACTAAAGCCTTGATTGACATATTTTCATAACAAGCGTATTATGCTCAATTCTGCAAGATACGAGCTGACAAAAACGTATTGTATTCAACAGTTTGGCAACAATAGGCTGGATACACACACACATTTCATATCTGACATTATTATAACCTTGAGATTTGTTATACGAGTGCCTCCAGGAAAGATTCCTAGCCCAGTAATCCACTCAACACTTATTGCAGTACGCACACGCACCCAGGCATGTACACACACACACACACACACACACACACACACACACACACACACACACACACACACACACACCGTAAAAGTCCGCGTGCATTAGCACATGAAACTGCACTACTTCATTATTAATACCAGCACTATGCACTCTTGCTGCAAACAGGATTAATTGAAGTGGTTGTGGTGGCCATTTGTAAGTAAAATTCATAGCAGGTGTACCTGACAGCCATATCTATACTGTGCGTGTCCAAAAGGCACAAGCAATGCAAAAGATTCCAACTGATCAAACTGACACTGTGGGCTTGAATCACTTATTTTTCTTCTCTTTTTTCCCAGAAATCGATCAAGATCCGCCATCTTTAAGGACATTCCAACCCCTTAAGTGTTCCTTCTAGGAGCTAGAAGTAGAAGTTAGGAACTCCCAATCGTTCCTTTGAGCTAGGAAATATGATCGCATTCTT
Source organism: Conger conger (assembly GCF_963514075.1). NCBI lineage: Eukaryota > Metazoa > Chordata > Actinopteri > Anguilliformes > Congridae > Conger > Conger conger. The sequence goes on along the minus strand of NC_083768.1, from coordinate 5,904,709 downwards.
TGCGGAAGTATTTTTTTCCTAAAGCGCGACGTATAAAATATCGGCCTGCGGGTCCACCTCTCCCCATCTGCCACGTCTGTGACTGACGCGGCTTCAAACCGTCGTTTGAAGGAGACCACAGATATCCTGTATGAGTGCAGGTTCACATATGATCCACCCTGACTACACAGTCTGGTGGTGTGAAACGCGCAGAGGAAAGAGGTCTTCAGAGCAGATATCAGGGCAATTTTAAGGGTTCCCCCTGGACCTCCTGGCCTCTTCCTTCATGTCTCTAAAATTTACGCAGCCGCCTCTGACCCTTGCAAATTGTTTTCAACCTTCTCCTCTCTTCTCACCCCGTCTCCTCCCCCGCCTCTCTCATCAACACACACAGCTGATGACTTTGTCTCCTTCTTCGAAAAGAAGGTAGATGACATCCGCAATTCCTTCTCCCCACCCTCTCCCCCTGCTGGCCCTCCTACCTTCCCCAACTTCCCATGCGTGTCTTGGTGTGTAGTACGCGTTCCCTGTTCCTCCTGCGTCTCGTCGAGTCTTTGTGTGAACTTCCCCAGTTCTGCGCCAAAAAATGTGCCAAACACCTCAAACCAACGGGCCAACATTTCTAAAAACCAACACACGGGGAGAGAGACTGGAACTAGATTTCTCTATATCACAATACTCGGATCACTTCCACTGTCCACAAACGTGTCTGAATCCCACAGTTAAAACGTCCTCACTTTAATCACAAAAAAATGTAAATTAAAGCTTCTGTATAAAATAAGATAAAAATCTAAACAGGAAAAGAAGAGGTGGCATTCAGACATGTTTGTGCGCTACGTCACAGGGAGTAGCTGGCAGTGACTGCAGTGGCTCACCTCCATCCTCCGGAGCTCGAGGGTCCCAGTGCACCGCGCTCAGGCACACCAGAATCGTCCAGAGAAAAGTCCGCTTGAGTCCCAGACACTGCGTTAATGCCCATTCGCAAAACAAGCACTCGCAAGAGCACAGTCACAACCGACACACGGCCAGGCAGAGACGTGTGTGTGTGTGTGTGTGTGCGTGTGTGTGTGTGTGTGGGTGGAAGGGATTATGACTCTGTGCTCTGTCAGGACCATATGTAAACACACGTAGAAAGCAGCCAGTGGAAAGCTCTCCCCTAATGGTACCGAGCTGCTCGGTCATGTGGCTGAAAGCCCTCGTCTCCTTGGTTACCGGGCACAGCACTAGCAATAAAGGTTAAATGTCACGGAGTTGAATTTCTGTGTCAGCGGCGCTCGTTTTCGTCATCAGGACTGTTCCTCACTGCAACTCACACGTGAGAAATCCGAGAAATCAGCAGTTCTGTTCCCGTCTTAATGCTAACAGAGGGCTACAGTGGCCTCCAGAATTATTGGCTCCCCTGACTGGCAATGCACAAAAACAATATAATTATTCGGATAAACTGGAAATGCCGACGTGAAAAAATACTGTGCTTAATAAATGTTTTCTGAACCTTGGCAAGCATGACAGGAGAAGACTCTGTCCCAAACAGCACAGGAGTGTAACGCACCACCTTTAAACACCGGTGAAAAGGCAGTGCTCTGGGACACACAGCCGTGCTGGGGAGGGGAACCCAGATCAGAGGCGGACATGTTTGTTTTTCTCCTGAGAACAGCAGTGACATCACGACCCACCGTGCACGGCTGACTCATTCACAGGTCCTGGCGATAAGACCTCGGCACGTCCGTGAACGCCCACCGCCCCCGTCACAGAGCACCCTGCACGCTCCCGTGGGCCCAGCGCACGCTCCCGTGAGCCCAGCGCACGCTCCCGTAGCCCAGTGCACGCTCCCGTGTCCCAGCGCACGCTCCCGTGGGCCAGCGCACGCTCCCGTGGGCCAGCGCACGCTCCTGTGTCCCAGCGCACGCTCCCGTGGACCCAGCGCACGCTCCCGTGGACCCAGCGCACGCTCCCGTGGCCCAGCGCACGCTCCCGTGGCCCAGCGCACGCTCCCGTGTCCCAGCGCACGCTCCCGTGGACCCAGCGCACGCTCCCGTGGACCCAGCGCACGCTCCCGTGGCCCAGCGCACGCTCCCGTGGCCCAGCGCACGCTCCCGTGTCCCAGCGCACGCTCCCGTGGCCCAGCGCACGCTCCCGTGGACCCAGCGCACGCTCCCGTGGACCCAGCGCACTCTCCCGTGGCCCAGCGCACGCTCCCGTGGCCCAGCGCACGCTCCCGTGTCCCAGCACACGCTCCCGTGTCCCAGCGCACGCTCCCGTGTCCCAGTGCACGCTCCCGTGGGCCCATGAGCGGCAGTGTACTCATGAGCGGCAGCCGACATCATCATCATCATCATCATCATCATCCGGCCCAAACGACGCACGGAGCGCCGCACGGAACCTGCCGGAAAAGACTTCCGCTCGTTCCCGTTTCTGCGCCGAGACGACCAGGTCGCCCAGCCTTCCTACTTTTCCAAAACACAGCCCACAACTCTCCTGGTTGCATCTGAAGTTACTTCACACCACTTAACCGACCTCGTAAATTGATCCGCTTATATGAGTGTATTTAAATCTAAATGGACCTGCATTTAAGTGTGAGCTAACACACACTTAATAACATCCGATCATAATTTTTTATTTATATGTTTTGGCATGGAATATTACATGCAGAATTGATGGGATCTACACTTAAAGTAACAACCTGATCAGTTTTAACTGTAAAACAGGGAACAGATTTATGACTGCCCGTAATATTTTTAAACATATCATATATAATATAAAAGCACCGAGTGTGTAACAGAAATCGCCTGTGTTCTCTGGACATGCTCAGTAGTAGACACGTTTATCCTGGTGTCTGAGAGTATTACTTTAAACATTATTACTGAATCTGTTTTTTATGTGACAGAAGCCCCCTATCTATGCCAAGCAACAGTATTAGCAGATGTGACCGTCAGAGTACAATGCAAAAACCTGCACAATTTCAATGATGCACAGTAAAATGTCCAGTGTCAATTCAACTCCAGCAGAGTTTATGAGTCCACTGTGGCCAATTCCAACCAAAAGAAGCATTATATTGACGCATATACATATCATAATTTGAATTTTACATTTTAAAAGTGAAGCTATACGAAGCTGGACGAATGCTATCTACCATCGCCATTCCTCTGCACAATATTTGGCGGCACCTGCCTTTCCGTTTTCTATTTATATCCAAAGTACTCTAAACCAGATGAATCATCAGAACTCCAGTGCTAATGCAATTACGCATAATGTAATGGCAGGAAAATCACACAGCTGTACAGCAGAGAGATGGGTGTGATGAAGAGGAGGGTTTCACACAGCTGTACAGCAGAGATACAGGTGTGATGAAGAGGAGGGTTTCACACAGCAGTACAGCAGAGATACAGGTGTGATGAAGAGGAGGGTTTCACACAGCTGTACAGCAGAGAGATGGGTGTGATGAAGAGGAGGGTTCACACAGCTGTACAGCAGAGATACAGGTGTGATGAAGAGGAGGGTTTCACACAGCTGTACAGCAGAGATACAGGTGTGATGAAGAGGAGGGTTTCACACAGCTGTACAGCAGAGACACAGGTGTGATGAAGAGGATGGTTTCACACAGCTGTACAGCAGAGAGATGGGTGTGATGAAGAGGAGGGTTTCACACAGCAGTACAGCAGAGATACAGGTGTGATGAAGAGGAGGGTTTCACACAGCTCTACAGCAGACACAGGTGTGATGAAGAGGAGGGTTTCCCACAGCTGTACAGCAGAGATACGGGTGTGATGAAGAGGAGGGTTTCACACAGCTGTACAGCAGAGAGATGGGTGTGATGAAGAGGAGGGTTTCACACAGCTGTACAGCAGAGATACAGGTGTGATGAAGAGGAGGGTTTCACACAGCTGTACAGCAGAGATACAGGTGTGATGAAGAGGAGGGTTTCCCACAGCTGTACAGCAGAGATACAGGTGTGATGAAGAGGAGGGTTTCACACAGCTGTACAGCAGAGATACAGGTGTGATGAAGATGAGGGCCTTCACCCTCCTCTGAGCAGCACTTCACAACGATTGCCCATCGAGTGCACCAACAAAGCAACAGCCAGCAAGAACATCCAAGCATTTTAAGGTGTTATGTTCCCGCCCATCTCTGTGTGTGAGTGCACACAGCCGTGTGTCTGAGAGTGCAGGTGTCCAAGTGCGAGAGTGCACACGTGTCTGACAGTGCACGTGTCTGTATGTGAGTGCACACGTCCGTGTGAGAGTGCATGCGTGTGTCTGAGTGCACGCTTCTGCGTGCACGTGTCTGTGTGACAGTGCATGTGTCTGAGTGAGAGTGCACACTTCCATGTGAGAGTGCACGTATCTGTGTGAGAGTGCAGGTGTGTGTCTGAGAGTGCACACGTGTGAGAGTGCATGTGAGTGCATGTGCATTTCTGAGAGTCCACGTGTCCGTGTGAGAGTGCACGTGTGACAGCGGCTCACCTGTCCCTCCAGCAGGTCTCTCTGCAGTCCCGCGCGGTCCTGCTCCGTGCTGTTGGTCCGGCGGATCGAGAGGCTGTGTGACTTGCGTTTCTGCTTGGCCTGCCGGGCCGCACTGCTTCCACTTTCCACAGGCATTGCTCTTCTCTTGCGTCCTCCCCCGCACTTTCCGTCTAAAACAACTATACACACAACGCGGCCTTAACAACTGAGCCACACTACGCGGCTTTAACAACAGTACAGACAACTGTTAACAACTGAACGACACAACACGGTTTAGCGTATACACGGGAAGAGGGGAAAAAAGTCCGTTGAATGTTCTGCTTGAGAATTGCATTTCATCACAAAAAACGTACAAGTCAACCACACAACACATATTATTCAGGCTCATACTCAGATGTACTCAACGGTGTCTTAAAAATTGATTGACTGAGATTAGATTCGAGACACTTTTAGAAGTATAAGAGAATATCGATCTGTGTTGAGACTCAGAGATGCCTTCAATCATTAAGTAACTTCGACATGTACTACTTGCAGTAGTGTATCATCATTCTGTATTCATAAAGGCAGGTTTTTGCCAAATGTCTTAATAAACACATGCACTGGTTTGTATGCGGATGACCCCTTAATGCATTGTGTTTGTGTGCAATTTTAGTGCCTTAATGACTACAGACGTACACAATTACTGACGTACACAATGACATGGTTGTACATTTTGAAAGACTGAACATGCAAGCGATAAGCTAGCTTCGGTCAGAGCAAGATACAAAGTAGTTAGCACAAGATAATAGTCAACCCTGACAACCTTCGCTGGCTAGTAACGATAGGTTGTTTTGAACGTTGACATTACTGATGTTGCTAGCGAAGCCTAAAGCCTCACGAAACATTAAACCATATATGTGCTACGTTCTCGAAGTTCGTTCCTGTTGTCTTTAGGAAGTTCCCTTTTCAGGCAGATCTAACTAGCCAATTAAATATGTGTCAAATGGACTTAACGTTACAAGTAGCTACACTTTAACATAACGTTAACTTGCCAACCCTGTAACTGTAGCCTAACGGATCCATAAATGGAGCGACGTAGCCCGTGAGTTAACGGTAACCTGCTGTTTCCGATGTCTTGGTTTAGCTAGCTAATGTTAGCTGCATTGTGACTGTTCCAATAGCATAGTCAGCTAGTTAGCTAACTAGCCATCTTGACAAATACACAAATAGCTGGCTTGTTAGCTAATCGGGGAGCTTGTCATTAAATTTTATACTCAAGGCCATATACAAAGGTGCACATTTCCAAATACAGTCGCTGACAAAATCAGAAAATCTCATCGAATTCTTGTTAAGAAGCATGAAACCAACCTGACGTTAGTCTGTGGACAAGCTAACTAGCAAGTCAACTAACACCACTTACTTTAGACCGCTTAGCTGCGCGAGTGTCTTCTGCGAATCGCTGAAATGTAACAAGAAAGGCGAATCTGTCCAGTGACCATTTTCCAGAAGAAATGACAGAAGAAAAAAAAACGTTTCCAGTTTTTGTCTGGATTGGTGTTGACGTTTCTTAACGCCGCTGTCAAAATGACATGCCCACTTTGTAGCTACATCCGGGCATCGGAAATTAGCTGGAGGTGAAAGGGAAGGAGGGTGGAACTAGAAAAATGCAACATTCGAAAAATGTGGCTCTGGTTGGTTCATTACCGTCAGGTGAAGCGTACGGATGCGCTGCTTCTGTGTTGCAATTGTGAAACGGCACAGATTTGGTGGGCAAATTTCCCATCTACATTTCCGAATATTTCCCAGTGTCCTTCCATAAGGAAAATAAGCCTACTTCCACTGAAGCTTTAACAATTAATTGGATTAAATTGTACAAAAATATACAAATTGAAGTGAGCACTGTGATAGCATACTCCTCCCGTAGGCCAATCTAATATATGGACATATATTAGATTTCGCAAAGGGCAGGGGCTCCCCGGTGTCCTGGCTAAATTCCCAACCTGTATAAATGCAATGTTCTACCTGTCCATATATTTATCAGTCCCTCCGCATTACATCACATATCTCTATGATGGCAGGGGAGAACCCCACAGCAGCCTCACTGCATATTTACAAGAACGGAGGACAGGTTTACCTCTGTATTACCAATGACAGGGACATATTTGGTTGGGCAGCCTATGGCCTAGTGGCTGAGGTGCGTGACTGGGACCTGGGAGGTTGGTGTGTCAAGCCAAAGAGTAGCCACAGTAAGATCAGTGGAGCTGTTTAGCAAGGCCCTTAACCCTACGTTGGCCCCTGCATAGTCTAAACAAACGCTTGTCTAATGAGTCTAATAGTTGTCTAATAATAGATTTTTATACACTGCTGTGAAGTATATTTATTGTTATGGTTATAACGCAATATTGTTTTCATACTGTATATATTGCACACTAGTGGTGAGTGAAGGGCATCTGAAGCAGGGTTGCCACCCGTCCTGGATTCTCCAGGACTGTCCCGGATTTTTGTTGTCTGTCCTGGAAAAGATAATTAAACGAAATGTCCCGGAATCTAAGTATTTTCGAGTGTTCCATACATTAGTATTGCTTAATGAAATGTAGACAGCGTATCCAGTGTTCGTTCCTAAATGTAATGTAACAATGTGTAATTTGTTACATTACACATTGTGTAATGTAACAAATGTAACAAAAATAATGTGACGTTATTAACATTATGGAGAGGGGTGGGTTTGGAACACCAGGCTTTGCTGTTGAGCCTTCCGGAGGTGTCACTCAACGAAAGACCCTGTGAAATGCTCTCATTAGCACCCTCTTGGCTGGTGTACAAAATTGTTGATCATTGCCTGGTTATTTGTATTTGTCAGCACCATGCTAGATTAGGAACATCTGAAATTAACACCATATCCTGTGTAATGTAAAAGTCCCATCAATTCCTAAACGGGTTTCCCATTGGAAGCACACATCCTGTCATTTTCAGTAAGAATGTGCACTTCAAGCAATTTGCTTTTTCAGTATGCCATGACTTAACAATACAATATTCAACTAATATAGGGGGCGGCCTGTAGCGTAGTGGTTAAGGTACATGACTGGGGCGGCCTGTAGCGTAGTGGTTAAGGTACATGACTGGGGCGGCCTGTAGCATAGTGGTTAAGGTACATGACTGGGACCCGCAAGGTCAGTGGTTTGATCCCCGGTGTAGCCATAATAAGATCCGCACAGCCGTTGGGCCCTTGAGCAAGGCCCTTAACCCTGCATTGCTCCAGGGGAGGGTTGTCTTCACTCTGGATAAGAGCGTCTGCCAAATGCCATTAATCTAATGTAATGTAATGTAAAACCCAGGTGCCCAGGTTTGCACAGCCACATTCCAATGTGTCGGAGGACGTGCCAATCGTGCAAAGTACTGACGTTGCATCTCTCGCACAATGCCTGGGGCCCTGGGGCTGTGTTCGAATCACCCTCCAAGCATCTTGTTTGTTGTAATCTCATGGAAATGCTATGTGGCACTTTGTGAATGACAGCATAATTCTAAATAAAAAATGGCTGAGTGACATATAACTTCATAACAGAATAACTTTCTAACATTAAAATAACAGAACAACTTTCCTACATAAGTGTTTATTATTCTTTCACATTGTGTTGTATAAATATGATTTATAGATATAATCCACTGTCAGATTAATTTACAAGGTCTTTCCTTTGTTGTAGTCTTACTTGAAAGTGTACTTCCCTCTAGGTTCTTTCAATGCACTTGTTCCCTGGTTATAGGTATGTATTTTGTTGTATATTGCTCTGGATAAGAGCGTCTGCCAAATGCCTATGATGTAAAGTAATGTAATAATCAAAATGATTAATTTGGCAAGATTTCCTCAGCTGTGAAAATGCACATGAATATTTTCTTTTTATGCAGTAATTTGCCGGGATTTGCAAATGAGCGGTGGAAATGCTGGGATTTTGGAGGAGTTTGAACAGCCTTTGAGGTTGCTTCTGGATCACAGAGGTTTATGACGTAACAGTGAAATATCGGCAAAAATGCCTGCCTTTCAGGTTCCAGGGGGGGAAGATGATAACTTTTGCAAGCATGAAAAGTGCATGCTTGCATTGTGGGCAAAGCATTTTCCTGCCTAGGGGATACTTTGCGGAACAGAAGTGCATTCATCATCTTAAATTGCACATGCCTGCATGTCTCCTGCTGCAGGTGCGCTTAGAGGGAGGAAGACAGGACCATGCAGTTCAGAGAACGCACCAAAGTGTCTTTTTGTTAAGGGCAAAACATTTACAATGATGGCTGCCACTACTCCCCTGCCATAATTATAATTATGTGCACTTCATAGTGTGAGTTACACACACAAGGTCTATTCTTTGTTTGTGCTTGTGTTGCACGTTCTGTTTTACAATCATATAATGTAACGCCAATACAGCCCATAAAATTCCTGCATCGCACGGCAGTTTCCTGTGAATATTTATTTGATTCAAAATGTGACCGTGACAAAAATAAATCTCAAGTACATATTTTTCAGATAAATAATAGATAACATGTTCACATCCATTTGGTGTTTCCATGCTTTCTTATTTATCCGGAGAGCACTATTCATGTCCACTTATATCCACCTGAATAGATGGCCAGAATAGCCTTCAGTGATAACACTGATGCATCAATGTATTCCAAAGATCACTAGATCTGCTCATGGCAGACTTTTGCAATGTCCTTGTTCACTCATTAATTGCCCAAGAGGACCTGCTCAGTACTGCCATCTTGTATCACATCACAGTCTATAATTACAAAACATACATGGACACTGATGAACTATTATAATGATATAATAATCGCGACATGATTATCAGTGGATGGACTAAATCGGATGTGCTCAGAGTGTCCTGAAAATGTAGGTAGTCGCATAGGCTGCAATAAATTAATCTCTAAGACAAATGACATATTTTATGAATAACATATTTTAAAGTTGCCCAAAAAAACCCGAAAACACTAACTTTCTGTCAGGGAGTTTGCCATCCACTATTTTGTGTTATCTGTATGATTATTTGTCTTTTATAACATCTTGCGGTGGATTCCTGCGTTTGCTGTGTTTCTTCTCCTGAAATAAATATTTCATACCGAGCTATGGTTGGTAGAACTTAATGCAACGATTTAAAATAAAGGAATATACTTAAGGCGAATACTCCGGCCCTACGAAGAATTCCCAATGATTAGCATACTAGCTAACGTTAGTTAGCCTCAACCAATCCACAACCACGTTTCTGATCACGAGTGGAGCGTTCTGCCGTCGGCATCGACCAACAGAGAAGTCTGTCCACTGTGTTGGGGGCGGGAGTTCCTGGACCTGGAGTCTTCGGTGTGACTGCGAAAACAGTGTGATGGTTGCTACTCTCCGAATGGGAAAAAACTAGCTCATTTTCCTGCCCGCTTCTGGAACTAGCCAGATTGTAAGACGAAAAGTGGAAGGCGCTTGAACTAAGAAGACTGAACATTCAACGTTCTTCAATTTCACAACTCTTAACAACCCCCGACTGGCAAAATTCGAAGAATAACACGGCTGTTTTTGTTTTAACCCTATGACGAAAAAGAACAAGTTGGCTAAAAACTTAATGTAATTAGACAAGATATCATTTTTAATTGATTTCGCTTTTAGCAAATTTAGAAGGTGCCGTGAGTTTACCACGTAGGTAAGTTAGCTGGTATAACAATTGGAGTTATTTAATTTCAAGTTTAATCAAGTGAAAACAGTCTGGAAGCCAAGACAAGGCCCATAGTCATTGCAGCGCCGTGCATTGAGAGTCGACAGGTGAGTAAGCGCTCCTGCGCTAGCTAGCTGGTTAGCCGTGTACTGGCTAGCTATATAAATAGCTGTATTTACGCAGTGTAGCTACACACGGATGTGCCATCTTGCAAGTTAGAATTTAATTGACAGTGAGGTATTTTGTTTGTAACTCAGTGGGCATTCGTCGTGCATTCATGAAATAGCTCGCTAGTTTGCTGGTTTTAAAAAATCGTTTAAGAAATGGAGCATGATAGCGTTAGCTGCTTGCCTGCTGCTGGCTAACTGTTTTGAAATGCAAACGTCAAAGTGAGAGAAGTTGTCTCCTGTTTTGGGTTCCCTTCCGGGAAATTTACTAACTTAGCTAGGTAGCGTTAATGCAGGCAGTTCAGTGGCAGTTAGCTAACTAGCTGGTTATCTTTGTAGCTGGATAACTCATTTAACGACAAGTCTTATCTAAAAATAAAGAGGTGCGTAGTGGCGAGCTAGCTTGTGTATGTCTTTCTGCTATGCTAGCCTTCGAAGCGTGGCCTGGTCGTTATCGGTGCAATGCAACATTAGCTAGCCGGCTAACTGGCTAACAGCCTAGAATGGGAAAGGGGGCTGGGGGCTCGGCATCGCGGGGGTCGCCATTTTTCCACATGATGCTGGTGTTCCTCCAGTTAATGCTAGCGAGGGAGTCGCGCAACGTTCGCGGTGTAAAGCAAGTAAAGCAAACTTAATGTAGGCTACATGATAACTGGCTTAATATAGGAAGTTAAACCCTTCGCCACTTCACGTAACGTTTGCCATCACAGTAAATACTAGATTGCTTCTGCGCACACGCAACCATATAACTAGCAGGCGCCAGCCACAGTTTTGCTTCGTGAACTCTGTAGCTATGATACCCAATCAACGAACATCTACTCACTGCGTTTGGTTACATTAATTTGGCCTTAATTTGACTAACGTTAGCTACAATCTGCCTGGTTGGGGGTTGCCTAATATTAACTATTTTGCTGACTCGCTTGTGATTGCACATGTCATTAGTCGCAAGCCAGTAAACGCTGAATCCAACTGCCTAGGAGAGCTAAGTTAGCTAACTAGATGGAAATGCTAGCTATGTGTTAACGTTACAGTATTGTGGAATGCTTATTGTTCAGAAAACTAGCAGGCTAACTAAACTACTAGTTGACGACACCCAGTGGCTACAATTTAGGCGTCTCAGGAAATCGGACAGCGTGTGCCTGCCAGATCACATTACTACGAACAACGTGTATTATTATAATGTGTTATTTGCTGAAATGTACTGGCAATGCCAGCTAGCTAATTGATTCGCGTAACACTACATGGCAAGTGTAAAGTTATATTTTCTTGCTGCTTGGCCCAGCAAGACCGCAGGAGAGCTGTGTCAGCTACAAACAGGTCTGCACTGCGTCTCCAGCTGTCGAAAACTTCAGGCCCTCTGGCCTGCCCTAGGTCCTTACTTAGGCTTGGGGCCATGCAGTATTTTAAAACGTTTCGTTCGGGACATGGCATAAATCGATTGATAAGAGGTTATGCTCATTTTAAGTACCGGTCGGGTGTAATTATACTGGGAATCTGGCTTTCCATGACTTTATAGAGGCTATTGCTTTTGAATGGGCGATCTGGTTTTTATGTGCTGTGTACAAGCATGGAAATGCCTTGCGTTACTCTACCCCAGTGGTCACTAACCCTGTTCCTGGAGATCTACCGTCCTGTAGGTTTTCATTGCAACCCAAATTTGCCAGACCTGGTTCTACTAATTGGCAGCTCAACAGGATCTTTAGCTGTGAATGAGGTGTGCTTTGCTGAGGTTGGAGTGAACACTAACAGGACAGTAGATCTCCAGGAACAGGGCTGGTGACCCCTGCTCTACATAACTCAGTCAATTAAAGTTTTATTTGCATTGCACCTTTTACAAAGACACTCACAGAGATGCTTTACAGACATATTTAAAGTTACATATTTATGCAAACTGCCGTTTGTTGTATTCATCTGAACATTGTCAGTTTAAGTTTTTTGGCCTGTACTAATTTGCTAAGGAATATTTTTTACAATTAATGAAATGCTTGCTAAATTCATACACATATTGATATTCCAAATATATATTATCCTGTAAATAGAGAAATGTGAAGTGTCGCCTGTTTTGCGATACTGGCCTTGGCAAGCCACATTGCATTTCACCAGCTGGTTAACTTTTGTTGAGGTAAAATAAAATCTGCTAACAGTACTGTGCTCTAACTTTGTGTAGTCAACTCCCCAGGTCCTTCTGATTGTTGGAGCGACCGTGTATTTGGCCTTTTTTAAATTCCTCTGCCTCGTGGCGCGCCTTCTTAAAGTAATTAGACAGGGCTGGGTTGGTGTGTTGTTTTGGCACGCAGCGTTTCCCCCTTGTGTTTGTGTGGCAGTTTGAGTATGAAATGAAACTTAGCCTTATCCGGTAGCGCAGCGCTACGGCACTCCGTGCCGGGCAAAGCCTCTCGTTCTTCGGTCGGGCTCGACCGTCGCCGGTCCTCAGGAGCGGGTGAACTTCAGGACGACGGCGACAGGAAATCAGACGGGCCCTCCTGTCCCTTCCACTTCCCCTGTCTGCCCTGCGACATGGCACACAGCTGTTTGCTTAATGAGCAGAATGCCACCAAGTACACACAGTGCACGCCCTCTTTCCCGTTTCCAGGCAACAGACTGACCTGCCACATTCAAACGACCTGGGAGGCCTTGGTCAGGGTGGGGAAGGGGGGGGTCGATGCCCTCGTTTTCATTGGACAATTGTCATCCAGTAATATCAGCTGATAAAAGTTATGGTTCGCACTGTGCACTATGCATATCATGCAACTGTTTAAAAGATTGCAAAACAAATTGCTGTGTGTGTGTTAATGAAGTTTCAAATGAGTAATTTTGTTATTGGATACGCTGTCTTGTTGATGGCCTCTGGGCTCAAAGGAAAACCTTGAGGACCAGCCGTTGTATAAACTATACAAGAGTCAGGGGCAACATCAGGAGCTGAGGGCAGTCTGCGTGGCCGGGTCGATCCCTGCCCTGGGTGTGTCAGAGTGTCCCTGAGAAAGTCACCTAACCCCCAAGTGCTCCTGACGTGCTGGTTGGAGCTTCTGTGTGTGTGTGTGTGTGTGTGTGTGTGTGTGTGTGTGTGTGTGTGTGAATGGGTGAATGAGAGGCATTCATTGTAACGCGCTTTGGATAAACACGCTATATAAATGCAGTCCATTTACCGTCAAGAGTTGGTTACCTGTCGCCCTTTTATGTCCAGCAGAACTTGTCGCACGGTATTTTAAGTATAACACGTTTTAATTCTAATAATGTTTTAACGTATAACGAGGGATGAGTCTTCCTCTTTCTGATGTGACGTTATTTATAAAATGGGTTTTCATTTTCATATTGCATTCTGTTATAATTGAAATATTAATTAGGTTCTTTCTCAGACAGATAATGCTTCAATTCTTGTATATGCTGTGGCAAATGATTATTTTGAACGAGCGTACATTAGTGGACCAGCAGGTGAAATCGATGAATGCGTCAGTGCTGTTCGTGACCACGTAGTCACTGAATCCAGACCGGTTTTGGCAAAGCTGAGTTCCAAGCTGAGGAAATCGGACTTGTGTTGTGTTAAAATCAGTTTACGAGAAAAATTACGCCATAGAACTTGGAAGTCTTTTCAACAGCTTTAATCGATAAAGAGACTGGCCCTAGCAAGAACCAACACAAATAAGGGCTTGCAAGGATAGATTTCGGGGACTGTGGGTCCACCTGCAGTTCTGTAAGAAGTTCCTGGGTTGTGGTTCCTGTGCTTGATGAGGGGCTCCCGATACCCTACCCGTCTGTTCCTGCTGGTTCCTCCTCCCTAGCCCTGAGCAGGGACTAAACGCACTGCATGTCTCAGGGTAAACTAAAGGCCTATGGGATGCCAATTTGGTTTGATCCTAGCAACATGGCTGCCGGTCCCCATCGATTGCAGTGCGTGATAATGAAGTGTAGCGCTCCCTGACACTGATCACAGTAGTCATTTAGTTAACGCTTTTATCCAAAGCGACGTACAGTCGATTAGACTACACAGGGGTCAATCCCCCCCAGGAGCAATGTGGGGTTAGGGGCCTTGCTCAAGTCACAGCTGTGTGGATCATATTGTGGCTACCTTCTGGGTCCCTGTCATGTACCTTAACCACTTGGCTACTGGCTGAGATTTTACCGTGTCCAGTTCTGGCCAATGAGAGACGACCGGCTGAGCCCCATTGGCTGATGGCCACTGTGAGGGGGCGGAGCAAATAATCCTAAAATATTTGCATGCAGAGAAGGACCGTGCGCACTCCTGGATGACGGAATGCTTCGGATGTTCCGGGGCCGATTTAAAACCATGCCCCCCCCCCGCTCACAGCAGCCAGAAGTGTCTGTGGTGATGCGTGTTGGTTAGTGTCTGTGGTGATGCGTGTTGGTTAGTGTCTGTGGTGATGCGTGTTGGTTAGTGTCTGTGGTGATGCGTGTTGGTTAGTGTCTGTGGTGATGCGTGTTGGTTAGTGTCTGTGGTGATGCGTGTTGGTTAGTGTCTGTGGTGATGCGTGTTGGTTAGTGTCTGTGGTGATGCGTGTTGGTTAGTGTCTGTGGTGATGCGTGTTGGTTAGTGTCTGTGGTGATGCGTGTTGGTTAGTGTCTGTGGTGATGCGTGTTGGTTAGTGTCTGTGGTGATGCGTGTTGGTTAGTGTCTGTGGTGATGCGCGTTGGTTAGTGTCTGTGGTGATGCGCATTGGTTAGTGTCTGTGGTGATGCGTGTTGGTTAGTGTCTGTGGTGATGCGCATTGGTTAGTGTCTGTGGTGATGCGTGTTGGTTAGTGTCTGTGGTGATGCGTGTTGGTTAGTGTCTGTGGTGATGCGTGTTGGTTAGTGTCTGTGGTGATGCGTGTTGGTTAGTGTCTGTGGTGATGCGTGTTGGTTAGTGTCTGTGGTGATGCGCGTTGGTTAGTGTCTGTGGTGATGCGCATTGGTTAGTGTCTGTGGTGATGCGCGTTGGTTAGTGTCTGTGGTGATGCGCGTTGGTTAGTGTCTGTGGTGATGCGCGTTGGTTAGTGTCTGTGGTGATGCGCGTTGGTTAGTGTCTGTGGTGATGCGTGTTGGTTAGTGTCTGTGGTGATGCGTGTTGGTTAGTGTCTGTGGTGATGCGTGTTGGTTAGTGTCTGTGGTGATGCGTGTTGGTTAGTGTCTGTGGTGATGCGTGTTGGTTAGTGTCTGTGGTGATGCGTGTTGCGTGTTGGGGTCGAAGGTCACGGGCGTAGCAGCGGTGCCCCTCTCACTCTGCATTGCGTGCTGAATGCCAGGCCCCGCGTCGCAGACGGGCGCTTGATTGTGGCGAAATCTGCATCGTCGTTTTGTTTCCCTGTGAATTCTGCCACCGGTTTGAGGGGAGGCGAGGGAAGTAAGTTGGAATAACCAAGGATCAGCTTGGTTCATATGGATTTCGTGAAATAAGTTACTGAAACGTTTACAAGAAATTAATACAGGTCTGTATTTGCGCATAGACTGTAGGCCCAGTCCAGGACCTCTGGTTGCATTCTTGGAGCGTTTTTAGCCGGCAGAACCAGAACCAGAACCCCTGATGTCCGTTTTTTATATTTATTGTGGTCTCCTTGTGGCTGTTTTTGTTTCAGCAGCCTCCTCGGTGACAGAAGCGTCTCCTCGTTGAGGAGCCAGGACGTGGATGGCTCATGACTTCTGACCAGGACACAAAAGCTGCTGAACCCCAGGTGCAGCAGGTGCAGGACGCTAAAGACAGCCCGTCTCTGGTAAGTGCGGAATCCCCCTGAACCCCCCCTTACCCCACCCCGCCCAGTCCTGCAGTTCCCCCCTGAACCCCGCCTTACAGTCCTGCAGTCCCCCCTGAACCCCGCCTTACCCCGCCCCGCCCAGTCCTGCAGTCCCCCCTGAACCCCGCCTTACCCCGCCCCGCCCAGTCCTGCAGTTCCCCCCTGAACCCCGCCTTACAGTCCTGCAGTCCCCCCTGAACCCCGCCTTACCCCGCCCCGCCCAGTCCTGCAGTCTCCCCCTGAACCCCGCCTTACCCCGCCCCGCCCAGTCCTGCAGTCCCCCCTGAACCCCGCCTTACCCCGCCCCGCCCAGTCCTGCAGTTCCCCCCGTCACACAAGCTTCTGTTCCAGCTTCTGTTGAAACGGTACTTCCCTCCAGGGTCTTCCTGCGCACATGTCCCTTGTTATGGGTTTTGCACGTTATCGTACGTCGCTCTGGATAAGAGCGTCTGCCGAACGCCTGTAATGCCATATAACGTAAAGGTTCCTCTCTTGCGCACCCGACTCGGCGAACAGCTCGATGCTGATTGGTTGAGTGGTAAACGGACGCCCCTGATCGCACGGTCACGTGAAGGCCTGTGAAATGTCAGGTTCAGCCACACACTCAGACTCAGCCGTGTCGTGTGCTCCAGTCAAGTTCATCTGTGATCCGGCTCAAACCGGTTCCCGGCCCTGAGTCCTGACTGACGGCTGCTCGCGGCGTGAAGGGGCTGCTTGTATTTTCTACAATTCCGTTTGTCCTTAACTTGGGCTGACGAAGGCGGGCGGTTATTTGTGTAATCTTCACCAACGCTGCTTTGAGAAGTGGCTCGAAAAAAAAAACAAAAAAAAAAAAACTTGCGTGTACGTGAGTTTGTGCACGCCTGTTTCTATTTTCTTGACTGAAATTGGATGGTTTTTTGGAGGTGCTACGTTCTCCGAGGCGGTTGTGCGATTCTGTCGTACCCACGTTTAATTGGCTTCATGGACGGCCCACGCACGTGTCCTATATTTAGCCGTACACAAAGCATATTTGTGGCTTAGCTGGTGTGGGCTGTGGCCAGGTCCTGCAGGAAAACGCTGCCGGAGAATGCCTCCGCTCCAGCGCAGGCCCCGGGCCTCTCGCTTGGCTGCGCCGCGCCGGGGCGAGATCAAGTCGAGCACGGAGAAGAATCCGAGTCCGAAACGGCGGTGTCCTTGGCCTCGCTCCGCCGCGCTCGACTGCGCTGAGTTTAGGCGGCTGTGGCCGCCGTCGCTTTCTCACCCGTCCGTCCGCACGGGGAGCCAATCGCACGTGTTTACGGATTTATTCTGGGTCTGTTGCCATGGCGCGCTTTGACCAATCGCGTCCTGCTGGCCTGGCTTCCTGCCTGCTGGAGACCTCTGTGTCACTCTGCTGAGCGGGCCCGTGGCCCCACCGTTTTTTTGGTCGTCCTCGCCACCAAATCTAAACGGCGTCGGGTTCGAGAGGCTGTGCCACATCGGCCCTCCTGGACCGCGCTCACGGGGGGTGGGGTGGGGGGGGAGCCGGTGACGTCACACGGTTCCTATAGCAGCCAGCGGGAGGGGTGTTGCGTTCAATACGATTTCATTTGAATAGTGCTTTTCACCGAACGGCGTCACAGAGACGCTTTATAGAGGGACGGAAGGCAAACGCCCGCCCTGAGCCCCCAGATAGCCGCAGTTAAAGGCCTGCCGTAGCGGGGAGAAGAACCCTCACGCTGTGGAGGGGGAGCCCCTCTGCTGCTGCACGGTGGGGCTACTGGACTCTCTCTCTCTCTCTCGCGCTGATTTGCACACTGCGCTGGGACCGAGTCCGTGTGCCGCAGCCCGTCAGGTGAAATACGAGCGCTTGGGGGCGTTATTGACTGGAGGCGGCGCGTGTGTCGAGGTGATGGGGCCGCCCTCCGTCTCTGCTCTGAGCCCCGCGCGTTTCCCAACGTCGGAGCCACAGCCCCAGCGTTTAAACCTGCTTCTGCAGTCTGGAGGAAACCACCGGTGGTGGGGGGGGGCATTTGCAGGGCGTTGCTGTACATGGAAGATTAAATAAAGATTAAATAAAGTAAATAAAAGATGAAGTAAAATTAAGATGAAGGGCAGAAAGGGACGCGGCCGGCGCGGTGACTGCAGTTTCCACATCGTCTCTGTCTGGCGTCCTTCGGTCAGCGGCCAGCAGCGTTTTGGTGTTGCACAAGCTCGGGGCTGTGCAACGTCCCGGGTGTGGTCGGTCGCTGTAATTTGTGAATCTGAAAAGCGCAGGTCACCGTCTCGCACGCTGGGACGACGTTTTTCTCACCACTTGCTTCAAGAACTTTCTCCGGGAAGCCGTAGTTTGACCTGCGGCACTGGACTGTGTCGGAGTTGTCTGGTTTTCTGGTTTTCCTACGCTCCGAGAGTTGCCCGTGCTCTCTGCGTTTGATTTCTCACAATGGTTAATGACGGTTTCCAGAGCTGCTGGTCAAATGGAAAGTGTGTTATTGGCCAAGATGTTTAAAAAAAAAAAAAAAAAACTGTCTGGCGACACAAAATGTGTTTAAAATAGTAGTGCAAAAATAGAGAGAGGTTTTAAAAAAAGAGGAGAGATGCTTGAACACAAAAACACGTCCTCCAACACGATCGCTCTCTCGGGGGCGTTTTAATGTTTCGAACAGGAGGACAGCTCGCGTGTCTTTCGAAATTCGCTGCTTGTTGGAGGATGTTTGGCTGCACCCTGAGGTACATTTCTTACACGTGTTCTGAAGTGTTCTCGAACACGCTTGCGTGCCTTATGAGCGGACCCCATATGCAAATCCTCCCGGCGTTCCAGTCCCTGAATCCCATCTCTAACTGACCCTCTCTGACTGAAGCCCTGTGTGTAGCCTCGTGGTTAAGGTACATGACTGGGAGCTGGAAGGTCGCTGGTTCAAGCCCCAGGGTAGCCACTATAAGATCAGTGCAGCTGTTGGGCCCTTGAGCAAGGCCCTTATCCTCACATTGCTCCAGGCAGCCAATTAAATTGCTGCAATGTAAACTTGTGAAGTGGACAATGCTCTCCTTGTGTAAATAAGCTGGTTTGTGTATTTGTTATATATATGTTTTTTTTTTTTCTGCAGGAATCCAGCAAGGTCTCTCATCTGAACCCGAATGCTAAAGTATGGGCCAATCACATGCTAGGCCTGGAAGCTGCAGGGTCCACTGACTCCGCCCCCGTCCAGTGGAGGGAGGCCTCTGACATCACAGCCGACCCTGGGCCAGAAGGTGACCTTTGCCCTCAGAACTACCTGTGACATCATCGGCATGAGTGCTCATTAACCCTTTCAGTCGTAACCACTGTCAAAATCACAAGACTGCCATCCGGCTCGTCACTGGAAGGGTTAAGAAGCCACTCAAAGGTTGCCTTGGCTACCTCGCCCGCACGTGTTCGTTTAAGTCCGTTACGGCAGTTATTTATGGCAGTTAAATTGGACTGCTGGCTGACTTTTCGTTCACCCTGGGAACTGCTCCGGCTGCAGAGTCCGTTCCAAATTTTGTCGTGCTCAAAATTTCCGTTCGGTATTTTACCCCAAGTCCTTCCACTCATTTGGATGTTGGAATCGTTTATGCTGTTAATATCAGATGGTTTTTAAATTGTAGCTTAGAAAACTGTGCTAAAAGCGGACTACTTCTCATTCCGGTCCAACTACCACAACTTGCTTATTGTGTATTCGTTTTTTTTTTTAGAACTGCAAACTGTGCTTCTGTTGTGCCAAGTGTTGTGTAGTACGACGTGTTTGAGCGGACAGAAAGCTTACCCCCCCCCCCCCCCCAGGGTATGAAGCCCCAGAGGACAAGGAGGCCGCATACGAGGCGCCGTTGCTGTTGGACGCAGAGGAGCCCCCCCCGCTTGCACTGACCGAGCCAGACAAAATGGCCGCCGTCACCCTGGAGGGTCCGGATCCCGCCTACCCCGAGTTTGAGCCCGCGCGGGAGTCCTCCCGGACTGGTGAGGGCGCTGTTCACAGTACGTGTCCGCGGTCTCGTCTGAGAAATGCCGGGATTTTGTTCATTCCCAATTGAAAACAATCTAACACCATCGATCCAGACCTTGATTTGAGGTTTCTGTGTTCTGGGTTCATAGCTGTGGTTAGCCAGGAACAAGCAGTTATTATTTTTCTAATGAATTCGTTACACTCGTGGCACACGGTAAGTGTTGCAGTACGTAGGGATATATGGTTCAAAGTGCGCGTTTCGTATTGGAATCAAATATCAAGAAATACGGGACTGCGGGATCATAGCTAATTCGTACTGTCGCGCATTAACCAGATGCTGCATTCTTCCCTCCGGCCACAGGGGGCAGCGATGCGCACACAGAATACGGGCTTGGGGACCTGCGGGAGAATCTGAAGAAGACCCTGGAGTTCTGCCTCTCCCGGTGAGACTTCAGACTTTTGCTTCATGTGCACGAATATCGGCACACTTCGCCCCGTGGCTCTCCATGACCCCGTGCCTCTCCATGACCGCGCGCGTGCCTCATCAGGAAATGACGGGCGTTTCAGTTTTTGTGGTTTGTCGTTTTGTCTCTGCAGGGAAAATCTCGCCAGCGACATGTACCTTATCTCTCAGATGGACAGTGACCAGTATGTGCCAATCATGACCGTTGCGAATCTCGACCACGTGAAGAAGCTGAGCACCGATGTGGATCTGATCGTCGACGTTCTGCGGTGTAAGTGCCGTCCTGCGGTTGTGCAGTTCTGTCTGGTTGAGTGCATTTTCCGGTGTTTTGTTTTAGGTCCCGATGTCTCTAAGAAGGGGGTTAGGGTAGAGCCGCGGTGGCGCAACAGGCTAAGACGCAGCAGACTTGCGGTTGCAGTTCGCTGCAGTTGCACACCGGGGACCGGGGTTCGATTCTCGGTCCTGCCAAAAGCCAAGTTTGGCCGGCTCACGTGGAGCAGCAATAATTGGCTCGCTGCTCCAGGGGGAGGGACTTGGCAGGGTTAGGAGATCGCCGCACAATAAAGCACCTCGAGCGCCTCGGAATCACGGTTACCAACATGTGACGAGACGGCTTGAAGGCGTGTCGCTCTCGTAGGGCCGCCGAGGGACGGGGTGTGGGCGGTGTGTCTAATACTAGCTCTAATTGAATCAGACGGGGTACAATTGGCTACCAAATTGGGAGAAAAAGGGAAAAAATCCGAGAAAAAAAAGAAGGGGGTTAGTGTGGTTTTAAGAACCAAAAACAATCCAGTTTTACTTGTCCATTCTCCAGCGCCTCTCATGAGCTTTACCGAGAACAGACCGTTTTAGTGACTGACTTTAGAGCAGCTGTGCTGATTGGCTGGCTAGCTCCAACGATCTGAACACTTGGTTCCAGCTACAGGGCAGGCTGTGCAGAACCAAAAGAGCGTATCGTTATGATGCAATAACTTCACAGAAGTCCAAACGGCTCATTAAAATTCATATTTTCTCTGAACTGATTGTGTGGATCAATGTGGGGACTGTGCGTTTTGATTCTTTCAGTGTTCTTGTAATGCCTTCACCTCCTTTTATAATCCACATAGCGAGGGAAATGTCATTTCCCACAATAATGGGACCTTTCAACATTGTGTTCTAAAACAATGTCCTATGGCTTCATTTTGCTTCTGTTTTTAATTTTATTTTAATGTGTTATTGTTCAGCGTTGCCTTTGGTCCAAGTGGATGAGAAGGGTGAGCGGGTTCGACCCAACCAGAACCGCTGCATCGTCATCCTGCGGGAGGTGCCCCAGGCCACGCCCCGGCAGGCAAGTGTGCTCCGACTGGCTGTGCCGGTTCACTCTGCGCTCCGATTGGCTGTGTGTGTTACAACCGCTTTACTCTGTCCTCCGATTGCTTGTAGAACAAGTTCACTCCAGTCCAGTCCTGTCCTGGAGGGCCGCACTTGGCTTAGACCGCAAATGCCTGCAGACGCTGGGGTTTGACAACCCCTGCTCTAGGTCGTGTGTTAAGAGAACCTTTTTTTCCGTGTCGTCAGGAGGTGGAGGGGCTTTTTCAGGGAGAGAACCTGCCGGCCTTCATCAGCTGTGAGTTCGCCTACAACGACAACTGGTTCATCACGTTCCAGTCCGAGTCGGACGCGCAGCAGGTAAAACACGGCGTGGGCCGAGCGGAGCTACCGACCCGCCTACCACTGTCAGGACAGCAGAATCCCAGAATCCCTAAAAACACACCGTTTCAAACTATACCTTAGTCCCCCTCCTGATATCCCTCTTGTCTAACTCCAAAAAGAAAAAATAGCACTTATGGTGACTGTTTTTTTTGTTTAGAACAACCCTTCATGTGTATTTTACTAGTTATGGATGTGATGCTTTAAGCTGTGGAAGAACATATGCACTTAAGTCACTTTGGATTAAAAGCGTCTGCCAAATGACTAGAATGTAAATGGCAGTTTGGCGGTGTCTGAACGCAGTCCCTCTCTGCTGTGTCTGAACGCAGTCCCTCTCTGCGGTGTCTGAACGCAGTCCCTCTCTGCGGTGTCTGAACGCAGTCCCTCTCTGCTGTGTCTGAACGCAGTCCCTCTCTGCGGTGTCTGAACGCAGTCCCTCTCTGCGGTGTCTGAACGCAGTCCCTCTCTGCGGTGTCTGAACGCAGTCCCTCTCTGCGGTGTCTGAACGCAGTCCCTCTCTGCGGTGTCTGAACGCAGTCCCTCTCTGCGGTGTCTGAACGCAGTCCCTCTCTGCGGTGTCTGAACGCAGTCCCTCTCTGCGGTGTCTGAACGCAGTCCCTCTCTGCGGTGTCTGAACGCAGTCCCTCTCTGCGGTGTCTGAACGCAGTCCCTCTCTGCTGTGTCTGAACGCAGTCCCTCTCTGCGGTGTCTGAACGCAGTCCCTCTCTGCGGTGTCTGAACGCAGTCCCTCTCTGCGGTGTCTGAACGCAGTCCCTCTCTGCGGTGTCTGAACGCAGTCCCTCTCTGCGGTGTCTGAACGCAGTCCCTCTCTGCGGTGTCTGAACGCAGTCCCTCTCTGCGGTGTCTGAACGCAGTCCCTCTCTGCGGTGTCTGAACGCAGTCCCTCTCTGCGGTGTCTGAACGCAGTCCCTCTCTGCGGTGTCTGAACGCAGTCCCTCTCTGCGGTGTCTGAACGCAGTCCCTCTCTGCGGTGTCTGAACGCAGTCCCTCTCTGCGGTGTCTGAACGCGGTCCCTCTCTGCGGTGTCTGAACGCAGTCCCTCTCTGCGGTGTCTGAACGCAGTCCCTCTCTGCTGTGTCTGAACGCAGTCCCTCTCTGCGGTGTCTGAACGCGGTCCCTCTCTGC
>NC_083768.1:5836487-5876487 GCF_963514075.1 Conger conger | reverse complement strand
ATTCCGACGCTGATGTCACGGCCACTGCTGGTCACCGTGGGCAACGGAGTTCTAGAACACACCGGCTTCCAGAATAATCTACTTTTCAAAGTGTTGAATTAATGTGTTGATGTTGTTGTTGCGGGAATCGCACCGAACCTCACCTGTGCTCGACTTTACCTTTATTTTTATGAGGAGAATCTTTTCATACTATTATACCATAGCTTTGACTTTTTGCTCATAGTAAGCCATTAGGATTATGTTACCACTGAAATGATATTGTGGGCCTTTAAATAACCATGATGATGATGATGATGATGATGATGATGATGATGATGATGATGATGATGGTGGTGGTGGTGGTGATGGTGATGATGATGATTATGATGGTGATTATGATGTTGATGTTCATGTTGATGATATGGTTTTGGCAGGAATCACACCAAACCTCACCTGCGCCCGACCCTGCCTGGGGTGGACCGCGGCTCCGCCCTCCTGGACAGCCCGGCGGCCATCTTTAACTTCCCCGGCGAGCGGCTGCTGAACGGCACGCGCAGCCCCCAGCCCCGCCCCCCCGGCCAGGGCCGGCCCCGCCTCCCGAACAGCGCCGTGTTCCCCCGCCGGGACCTGGGCCCGGGCCGCCCCGAGCACATCACTGCGGACTACTCCCTCAGCATGGGCCGTGGAAGGTACCGCTAACGCCACCCCCGCTAACCACTAACGCCACCCCCGCTAACCGCTAACGCAGTCCCCGCTAACCGCTAACGCAGTCCCCGCTAACCGCTAACGCAGTCCCCGCTAACCGCTAACGCAGTCCCCGCTAACCGCTAACGCAGTCCCCGCTAACGCATCCCCCCGCTAACCGCTAACGCCACCCCGCTAACCGCTAACGCAGTCCCCGCTAACCGCTAACGCAGTCCCCGCTAACGCATCCCCCTGCTAACCACTAACGCAGTCCCCGCTAACCGCTAACGCAGTCCCCGCTAACCGCTAACGCAGTCCCCGCTAACCGCTAACGCAGTCCCCGCTAACGCATCCCCCTGCTAACCGCTAACGCCACCCCGCTAACCGCTAACGCCACACCGCTAACGCTACCCCCGCTAACGCCACACCGCTAACGCTACCCCCGCTAACGCCACAGCGCTAACGCTACCCCCGCTAACCGCTAACGCCATCCCGCTAACCGCTAACGCCATCCCGCTAACCGCTAACGTCACCCCGCTAACGCAGTCCCCGCTAACGCCACCCCCGCTAACCGCTGAAGCAGTCCCCGCTAACGCCACCCCCGCTAACGCAGTCCCCGCTAACGCAGTCCCCGCTAACGCCACCCCCGCTAACGCAGTCCCCGCTAACGCCACCCCCGCTAACGCAGTCCCCGCTAACGCCACCCCTGCTAACCGCTAACGCAGTCCCCGCTAACGCCACCCCCGCTAACCGCTAACACAGTCCCCGCTAACGCAGTCCCCGCTAACGCAGTCCCCGCTAACGCCACCCCCGCTAACGCAGTCCCCGCTAACGCCACCCCCGCTAACCGCTAACGCAGTCCCCGCTAACGCCACCCCCGCTAACCGCTAACGCAGTCCCCGCTAACGCCACCCCCGCTAACCGCTAACGCAGTCCCCACTAACGCCACCCCCGCTAACCGCTAACGCAGTCCCCGCTAACGCCACCCCCGCTAACGCAGTCCCCGCTAACGCCACCCCCGCTAACGCCACCCCGCTAATGCAGTCCCCGCTAACGCCCTGAGCACATCACTGCCGACTACTTTCAGCATGGGCCACGGAAGGTACCGCTAACGCGAAATGACGGACAGTTCTTTCAGCAGACACTTAGTCACCAAAGCATAAATTAGCCTTCAGACTCTTTCAGTTTGGGCAGGGGGGTGCTGTTCAAGATTGACTACTTTGTGCAACACATTGCTAATAATTATTCTTTTTTTTTTTCTTACAGGAAAAATATTTATGGTTACAGGAAAAAGAGGGACGACAAGTTTACAGTAAGTATGGCTTTGCTTTTTTCTGCAGTTGCTATTGGTTTGACGGTAGTCCAGTAGCTTTGATATACCGGATACATTTCAGTCAGTGTTGACCACAACACAATGGGCTTCATGCAAGAACCACTTGTACGAACAGATTTGTTCTTCAATCGCTCGTACGAATGATTTAAGAGAACTTGGCGCACCAATATTCTTGAATTTTCCAATTATTTCTTGGGTAGGAACAAAATGTACAAGCCGTCCCGACCTGTCGAAGGAATCATGTTATCACCCGTTCTGTTCCTTTTTTTTATGGAGAGCCTTGCAGTGCAGAAACTCGGATCAAACTTGGCAGATGAAATATGAAACAGGATTCTGCCACTTAAGATAGTTATTTTAGTGGACTGTTTAGGAGGAATAATAGGAAGTTTATCAACGGTCCGACATATTATGTTTTGCTAAAAACCAATAAACCGCAGCCTATCCAATCAGGTAGGGAGTACGTGGTACTTGTTCTCGTTCATCGCGTTGGCCATCGATCTGATGGAACCCACCGACAGTGTATGTGCTGGGTTACAGCGGTGTGTGTGTGTGTGTGACGTGTGTGTCTTCGTGCAGAGGGGCCCCACCCAGTCCCCCCCGCCGCCGCAGAAGCCCGCGGCCCCCAGCTTTGAGCTGGGCCTGTCCAGCTTCCCCCCGCTGCCCGGCGCCGCCGGCAACCTCAAGACCCCCGACGCCCCCCTGGAGACGCGCCTCTCCGGCCTGACCGTCAGACCCCCGAAGGACAAGGTGAGTCCCCCCCCCCCCCCCCCCCGCTAACCGCTAACGCAACCCCGCTAACCGCTAACGCCGCCCCCGTGTGTCCGTGCGGTATCAGCCTTTAGCGTCAGCCCTGGAGCAACCTGGCTAAACTTAGTTTTTGTATTTGGCAGCCTTGGTAATGTCCACAGACTAAGGGGTCTGCAGCTGTCAGGAATGCCACAATACTACTCCATGTCAGCGAGAATGGGTAGTGCTGTATTTAGAGGCAGTGCTGCTACCTGTGCCCCTAATAATCCTGCAAATGTCCATGTCGTTATTCTGTACTGTGTGTCTGTAGTGTCCATGTCGTTATTCTGTACTGTGTGTCTGTAGTGTCCATGTCGTTATTCTGTACTGTGTGTCTGTAGTGTCCATGTCGTTATTCTGTACTGTGTGTCTGTAGTGTTTATGTCCTTTATTGTAACTTTGGTATGTGGACATGAGTAAATGTACTGAAATATGTGTGAGTGTGTGTGCCGGGTTGTAAAATTGTCCCGCTCCGTTTTGCAGAATGTAAACGCGGAAGCCGGCACCAACACTACCCCGTCAGGAATCCCCAAAGAGCCCCCGCCCGCCACGGCCCCCCCGCCTGCCTGCAGCGAGAGCCCCCCCACTCCCCCCCCACCGCCTCTGTAAGTCTGTCTCTCTCACTGACACACGTCTGTCTGTAAGTCTGTCTCTCTCTCACTGACACACGTCTGTCTGTAAGTCTGTCTCTCTCTCACTGACACACGTCCGTCTGTAAGTCTGTCACTCTCTCACTGACACAGTCTGTAAGTCTGTCACTTTTACACTGACACACGTCTGTCTGTAAGTCTGTCACTCTCACACTGACACACGTCTGTCTGTAAGTCTGTCACTCTCACACTGACACAGTCTGTAAGTCTGTCACTCTCTCACTGACACAGTCTGTAAGTCTGTCACTCTCACACTGACACACGTCTGTCTGTAAGTCTGTCACTCTCACACTGACACACGTCTGTCTGTAAGTCTGTCACTCTCACACTGACAGTCTGTAAGTCTGTCTCTCACTGACACAGTCTGTCTGTAAGTCTGTCACTCTCTCACTGACACACGTCTGTCTGTAAGTCTGTCTCTCACTGACACACACAGTCTGTAAGTCTGTCTCTCTCTCACTGACACACACAGTCTGTAAGTCTGTCTCTCTCACTGACACAGTCTGTAAGTCTGTCACTCTCTCACTAACACAGTCTGTAAGTCTGTCTCTCACTGACACAGTCTGTAAGTCTGTCTCTCACTGACACACGTCTGTCTGTAAGTCTGTCACTCTCACACTGACACAGTCTGTAAGTCTGTCTCTCACTGACACACTGTCTGTAAGTCTGTCACTTTTACACTGACACACGTCTGTCTGTAAGTCTGTCACTCTCACACTGACACACGTCTGTCTGTAAGTCTGTCACTCTCACACTGACACAGTCTGTAAGTCTGTCACTCTCTCACTGACACAGTCTGTAAGTCTGTCTCTCTCACTGACACACGTCTGTCTGTAAGTCTGTCACTCTCACACTGACACAGTCTGTAAGTCTGTCTCTCACTGACACAGTCTGTCTAAGTCTGTCACTCTCACTGACACACGTCTGTCTGTAAGTCTGTCTCTCACTGACACACACAGTCTAAGTCTGTCTCTCTCTCACTGACACACGTCCGTCTGTAAGTCTGTCACTCTCTCACTGACACACGTCCGTCTGTAAGTCTGTCACTCTCTCACTGACACACAGTCTGTAAGTCTGTCTCTCTCACTGACACAGTCTGTAAGTCTGTCACTCTCTCACTGACACACAGTCTGTAAGTCTGTCTCTCACTGACACACAGTCTGTAAGTCTGTCTCTCACTGACACACAGTCTGTAAGTCTGTCACTCTCACACTGACACACGTCTGTCTGTAAGTCTGTCACTCTCACTGACACACATCTGTCTGTAAGTCTGTCTCTCACTGACACACGTCCGTCTGTAAGTCTGTCACTCTCACTGACACACAGTCTGTAAGTCTGTCTCTCACTGACACACAGTCTGTAAGTCTGTCTCTCACTGACACAGTCTGTAAGTCTGTCTCTCACTGACACAGTCTGTAAGTCTCTCTCTCACTGACACAGTCTGTAAGTCTCTCTCTCTCTGCAACAGTCTGTAAGTCTCTCTCTCACTGACACACAGTCTGTAAGTCTGTCTCTCACTGACACACAGTCTGTAACCCGCTCTCTCACTGACACACAGTCTAAGTCTCTCTCACTGACACAGTCTGTAAGTCTGTCTCTCACTGACACAGTCTGTAAGTCTCTCTCTCACTGACACACAGTCTGTAAGTCTGTCACTCTCACTGACACAGTCTGTAAGTCTGTCTCTCACTGACACACAGTCTGTAAGTCTGTCTCTCTCACTGACACACGTCAGTCTGTAAGTCTTTCACTCTCTCACTCACACACGTCAGTCTGTAAGTCTGTCTTTCTCACTGACACAGTCTGTAAGTCTGTCACTCTCACACTGACACACGTCTGTCTGTAAGTCTGTCACTCTCACACTGACAGTCTGTAAGTCTGTCTCTCACTGACACAGTCTGTCTGTAAGTCTGTCACTCTCACTGACACACGTCTGTCTGTAAGTCTGTCTCTCACTGACACACACAGTCTAAGTCTGTCTCTCTCTCACTGACACACGTCCGTCTGTAAGTCTGTCACTCTCTCACTGACACACAGTCTAAGTCTCTCTCTCTCACTGACACACAGTCTGTAAGTCTGTCTCTCACTGACACACAGTCTGTAAGTCTGTCTCTCACTGACACAGTCTGTAACCCGCTCTCTCACTGACACACAGTCTGTTAGTCTCTCTCACTGACACACAGTCTGTAAGTCTGTCTCTCACTGACACACAGTCTGTAAGTCTCTCTCTCACTGACACACAGTCTGTAAGTCTCTCTCTCACTGACACACAGTCTGTAAGTCTCTCTCTCACTGACACACAGTCTGTAACCCGCTCTCGTTCCCACAGTGAGCTCCGGGGGCCAGAGGAGGAGACGCAGGCCCCCCCCACAGAGAGACTGACGGCCCCCCCCACCACCGCAAGCAAGTCTGTGCAAGTGAACGGAGCTGCCACAGTAAGCACACGCCCTCCTGCTCTCTCTCTCTCTCTCCCTCTCACTCACTCACTCACTCTCTCCATCTCCCTCTCCCTCTCTCACTCACTCACTCTCCCTCTCCCTCCTGCTCCCGTGGAATAACGGTGGCCTCTGACCCCCTCCCTCTCTCCCCTCCAGGAGCTTCGGAAGCCCAGCTACGCGGAGATCTGCCAGCGGATAAAGGACACGCCCGCCCCCGCCCCCGCCCCCGCGCCCGCGCCACAGCCCCCGAAAGAGCCCCCCAAACCCGCCGCCGAGGAGCGGAAGCTTCCGGAGCCCGTCGGGGACCGGGGCGAGCCCCGAAGCAGAGACGCACACCCCTCCAAACCCGCCCCGCCCCGCCCCAGAGAGACCCGCAGACCGGCGGGCCGGTGGCCCTCTCCCCCTCCGCCCCAGACCCCCAAATCCCCCCCCCACTAAGATCACTACAGCCAGGCCCCCCGCCTCTGGGCTCTCCCGCTGCAGTACCGCCACGGCCCCCCGGGGGCGCATGACCGCATCAGGGGCTCTCCAAACAAAAAAGCAAAACAAAAACAAGCACTTTTAGTGTTGCAGAGCGCCATCCTTAGTTTTATTATTTTATTTTTATTTCTTTGGGGGGGTTTTTTTTTTTTTTTTTTCCTCCTCTGTTTTGCTTTGTTGGTTTGGCGTTAATCAGAACACCTGTTTGTACCGGCGGTGGTGGGTGAGAGTTCTGCTCTGAGCTCAATACAAAATGGCTTCCAGGAGGAGTTCATTGTTGTTGGCTTTCACTCTGGGCTCAAGACAAAATGGCTTCCAGGTAGAGCTACTTTAACGTTTAAAGCCACGAGATGAAGTACTGACATTGGGTCAGAAAGTTGGTCGAATTAGTGCTGAAGGGTTAGACTTTTGTGCTATAATCGCTTTTATGGTGTAACTTTTTTTTTGTGAGCTAGGAGGTGATTTCCATACTCATTTTGCATAGCTTATGTATCCTAGCTTTCGGTGAGCACATATTTTTCGACATGATTAGAAGACAAAACTAAAAATGTTTGTGGTTTGACAAGTCATGGATCCAGAATCGGAATTTCTTTTGGTAACAAGAAATCCGATTTATTATTATTTTTTACACCATCGAATGAGAAGAGTTTTCGTTTTATCAAAGTGTGATGGCAAGATGGCGGGCGGAGGCGAGACGTTTATTAATGTACCGCTGTTGAAGAGAGAGCCTTCATCCTGTATGTATTTATTCAAAATACCTTTTTTGTCTTTCGTCCCAGAAATAATTTACCAACGAATTATAAAAAACAAAAAAACAAAAGGGCACAATGCTTGACCCCATTGGAAATATATGGAATGGGGTTCTGTAGAAATCCGGACTAGAGATGCTTATCGGATGGGTTTGCTGGAGCCAGTAGTTTTGGTTTTTTAATGGCTGTGAAACGCCCTTGTTCAGCCGGCACATACGCTACAGGCAGCAGTGAATGCTGCTGAGTTTCCCCTCTTCCCACAAAACACGCGGGCTCGTCCGGCGGAAAGCGGAACGCGTTTAGTCCGGCGACTACTCCATACGGTGCTAGAGGTCGTGCCTGGAGCTCGTTACACCAACATTAGCCTGGTACTGTATTTAGGCCAACTTGATCTACGTTAAACTTTGCACTACTCGATTGCCCAGAGCGGTTGTTACATTCGATTTCAGGTGTTTCCTGGGAGCCGATAAAGGGAAGTTTCTGTAACTGACAAACGGCGGGTAGATGAACGGTCTTGCGCGTGTGTACCCTGGCTTTCCGATCCCTCCCCTCCCCTGCGGTGTCTGGTATACGACCCGGTCCTTTCGTTCTTAAACCGAGAAGTGGCCTACTACGATGCCTAAGGATTCAGCTTCCTTAAATTTCACCTTCGCATATTCTGCCATTTCTACGTAATACGTAAATGACATCAGCATACAGTATATTTACCTGACGGTGGAGAATCCAGACCTCGCACGATTCTTGTTCACTTTTTTAAAATTGCCCGAGAGTGCATCCGTGCCCGTGTGGCGTTCTGAAAATCACTGTATTAGAAGTTCCTCGTGTAACCCCTGCTTTAATCATTTTATATTAAGACTGTTTGTCCATTAAACGACCGTAACTCAAGGGTTATGGATTCTGGTTTCGAGCAGTGGTGGTTTGGAGGTTTGGCGGAATGGGTTTGTTTTGTTCGGATGGGTGTGCTTGGCAGTAAGCTTCAGTTCGGTTCAGTGCTGGCTGTTGTATCTTCTCAATACTCTCGCGTTGCGGAATTAATTGTCTTGAATCAGCCCCAATAACTGGAAATACTGATGTGGTGTTGAGGAATTGTCGTTATGATGGCCTTTCACGTGTAGGGGGGATGGGTGGTCTGTGGTCTGAGGTTTGAGGCTGGCCCTTGCTGGGAGACTTGAGTGTCGCTCTTCCGGTCTGGGTAACTGTTGAATTTGGGGTGTCTTTAGAACAGGGGCGTCAAACCCAAATTCCCAGTGGGCCGCAGTGTTTGCAGGAGTCATTTTCTTTCCATCAGCAGTCTGTAAAGTCCTCGAGAACAAGGTGTGTGGACTCCTTAGCCAACCAATGACTTAAACGTATCACGCACTGAAACGCACCAAATTTACCCGCAGGTACTGCTGCTGCCCTCCAGGACTGGAGTTTGACTTAAAAGACCCTGCTTTACGGTGAAGAATTCCGAGTATGTTCCGTGGAACGTAGGCTATCTGCACACCGAGAGTCTCCCATTTTGCGTCGTTTGTTGTAGACGTTGCTTGGCTCTTCCCGCTTAACCGTCCCTCCTACCCACCACCCCCAGGCTGCGTAGTGCACTACTTTGAACCGGACACGCGCCATTTCCCCCGCCGAGTGCCGACCGAGCCTCGTTGTGGCCGGCTTGCTCTCTCTCTCCCATCTTTCGTTGACGTCTTCCGACAGCATGGAGCTCCCTGGGGGAAAATCGTTTGTGACATGGAGACACTACCAGAGAAATTCACCCGACCTTAACGGTCGTTTCCTCTGATTTTCTTTACACGTTTGATGTAAAAAGAGACGTTTCTTTCTTTCTTTTTTTTCGTGAAAGATTAAGCAAGTTGGCAGTCTGAAGGAATGAAATGCACTAAGGGTTTGCAGTCTTTGACGGTTTTTTTTAAAACCGTGTGATTCGAAATTACGCGTCACACATGCGCATTAACAAGCCAGTGCTGTTTTTTTTTCCTCCGTGAAATATATCATTTAAACAGGTTTTCTTATCTTTTTTTGGAAGAACACGAAACATGAATATATATATTTATAATTTCCATCCAGTGTTTGAAAACTTGAATTTTATTTAAACTTGAAAATGACTTTGCCTTAACTTTTATATAAGACAGCTTAGTAGGCTATCGCCTTTTGAACCCCGAAGGGTTATGGAGAGTGACGTGTAGTAATGCTCAGCTAAACCCGCTGTCGTTAGTCTTACTTGGTCTCAGAAAAGTAAAAATCTATCAGCAGATTAAATTTTTTTGTAATATACCTGAAAAAAAAAAATCTTATTTGAATTTCTTTATTTTCAGTTTCTATTTTCAGTTTGGGGAAAAATAAATCCTGTAAATGCAAATAGTTAATACTGTATTAAATATGTTGACTTTGAAGTGTGTGCTTTTGCGTGTACAGATGTAAATAATCAGAAAAAGTATAAGAGAGGTACCTAAAAATGATTTAAAAGGTTTATTGATCTTGAAATATTAATGTTGTTATTGAGCTGGATGTAGATTAAATGCTAAATGTTGTGGTTTGATTTATTTCGGGTTTTTTTATTATGATTTTTTTTTTCCTGGTGTGTTGAATATTCTGCCGTCACACTGCAATGTGAGCGGATGGCATGATTGTAATTTTAACACGTCATTCTCATTCCATTTCGTTGTCGTCCTTGCTCAATATCTGGATTGCCAGATTGTCTCAGTAATACAACACCTTTCACTGTGCAGTATTGATTAAAAAAAAAAATGTATAAAAAAAAAAAAAGGACTTGGGGAGTTTGGGTTTGAGTACAAGGGGTTCAAATGTACACGTTATTACCGCATACTACCGATTCTCACGATGATGCCAGCGTTCGCCCATCTAACAACAATGTAAAATTGTTTCTCCCTTTTGGCAAAAGCACATTGTTTTTAAGCACAGTGATTTCAGGAACCTTGTTAAAAACCCAAACTCGTTCCACCCTTCGGTCTTAATGCGGGCATGCACCAGACAAAAGCTGTAACCTTAAAAAAAAAAACAACAAAAAAAAAAAACAGTGTGCTAAATGTATTTACGATTGTTATGTTCTCATCAGCACTGTTCTTGCTTGTACGTTTGAGTTCTTCTCGATAGAAGAGACGTTTATTCACAAACACCCAAGACCCCCAGATAATTATTGTACAAATTATTTGACCTTTCCTGTTGTATGCTGTGTAGCGATCACAACTCAATTTAGTGTAGATACTGTTACACTTCTAACACAGACGGAAAGTTGATCTCTGGCGAACCGCATCCTCTTATCCCAGTGCGCACGTGGACTGCAGTCAGTGTGGCAAAGCGTTAACCGTGCCATTCATTTCAAAGCTAAGGCGGTTTCACCTGTACATAGTCACGGCTTGCCATTGCGACGTTTTAATTATTGTACTGATAGCAGATGGTGACAAACCAGCGATTCAGTCGCCGACATCAGACGTGCAGGCGACTATCGCAAATATGGCGACTGGCAACTTTTTTAGGTTACCTTTTTGTTTACATGTCAAGAATCGTTGTTGTACTCTGCTATGTATGCCAATGTCAGTTGTGTTTAACGTGTAGCTATACTGCATATACTGTTGTCACAGTACATTTATATGGATTTTTTTTTGTTATTTTATTCTTTATTCTTTTCTTTTCTGGATTGTATGTGTGTATGTGTATCGAAGTTTGCTATTTGTCTGCACAAGTGAAACCAGTACGCAAGAGAGGGCTTGTACCGGTGTGTGAAGGTTTGCCACCAAGACGGGAATTAATCCTACAAAGACAGCAGAAGGGAGGGGGAAAAAAAGTGATATTGTCCTGAGAAAAGATGCGTTTTGTTTTTATTTCTTGGATTTTCTTTAATAAAGAGGAAAATGGTAGATGCTTTGTACGTTGACTTGTTAAAGGAGCTATTCCTAACCATGGAAGATTGGAGATGGTGCAGATTGTATGTATGATAAAATTTTTGCTATGCTGTGTGGTAGCCTATGTAGCCTACGTTTTGCTTGCACTAAGGTTTTGTTGTGCGTTTGGGTTCTGCCTCATATTAACCCCCTTTTTTCCCTCCCGGAGGGTGGCCCTGTGTGCGTTTCGCTTGCCGATCGGCCAGTTTAATGAGTAAAGCAGTGTTAAAATGCACCGGCTGACGCGCCGTTTCACCTGTACGGTTCTTTGGTCCTCTTTTTCCGTCGTAACGCGTCACACTAACGGCAGTGGACAATCTGTGATTTGACTGGTGAGCCTGCCCGGGGGTGTGGGCGGGAAGAGAGACGCTAACGGCCGTTACGGTCGTTACCGACGGTTTCATCGCGAGGGCTTTTCTGTTTCTTACATTAAGACTGGAATCAAGCATACATGTCAACTATTGATAATTTAATTTTTTTTTTTTTTTTTTTTTTTTCTTGTGTCATGATGTAAACTGTCTAATTTTGAAAAAAACAAAAAAAAGTAGCTTACTGAAAGAAATAAAGATTTAGGCACTGTTATCCAATCCTATAATTGCATTTTATTTATTTGACATTTTCCACATGATGTGAATGCAGCGGATACATTTCGGTTTATTCTAGCTCTAGCTTTTGGGGATGTCCAAAATCTGAATGGCTACCTTTGAAGCAATCTTAGTGCCATATGGCAAATCATTTTTTAAATTACGAGACCTTCTGGGAATTGGAAAATGGGCTCCAAGTGCACTAAGATCGATAACATGAGTTGCATGGAATGCAGTAATAAACACATACTTATTTGGATGCTATTTATTTAGCAACTATTATGGCAAGATTTTCTCTGCAGAGCAGCAAGAACAGGGTTCCATGAGAGCCACAGGGTGTGCTGGGGTCCCCTACCCTGGTCCTGGAGAGCCACAGGGTGTGCTGGGGTCCCTGACCCTGGTCCTGGAGAGCCACAGGGTGTGCTGGGGTCCCTGACCCTGGTCCTGGAGAGCCACAGGGTGTGCTGGGGTCCCTGACCCTGGTCCTGGAGAGCCACAGGGTGTGCTGGGGTCCCCGACCCTGGTCCTGGAGAGCCACAGGGTCTGAAATAAGTTAAAAACTAGGGCGGCCTATAGCCTAGTGGTTAAGGTACATGACTGGGACCTGGTGTAGCCACTAGCCTATAAGATCTGCTCAGCCGTTGGGCCCTTGAGCAAGGCCCTTAACCCTGCAACCCTGTCTCCTGCTTAGTCTAATCAACTGTATGTCAATCTGGATTCAAATTCCATTATTGTAATGTAATGTCATGTAATGTTTTACTTCGAATTTATCCACATAACTTGCTAATCTCGTTTCGTGATATAGTTTACCCCCAGGGCAAAAATGTCGTGAATTTGCATGGCACTGAAAAGATATGTGGAAACATTGCACAGGCTAATAATGTAGCCAAAATCGGCTACATCCAGAATAGTTCATATTGAAGTCAGCTAAGCCTCTAATTAAAGATATCCCTCACGCAAATAATTTAGGCCAGGCTACGATAATAATCGAATTAGTGATGCAGTCATTTGAAGAAAGGAGCTGATGTTTTAAATGTAGCAACGTCCTTTATTATAGCCATACTTGCATTCGCCGACGTAATGGCCTACAAACCCGTTTGTTTTCCCCTTTCCCCGTCTGTTATTAGGATGGTGTGATGATCCAAGACAAATGAGCTTCAGTTGACCTTTTCGCTGCGTCTCTTTCCCGTCTGGCTTTCATGTTGCCAAAGGTTATGCTTTGTGGCTGGCTGGCCGTGTCGGACCCATATACACGGGACCGAAAATCAGAACGGATCCATTTTCATTTAGGAGCCGTGACAAACGGAAGAAATAAACTTAAGGTATTGTTTCGGGTTTCCTTCTGCCCGTGTGCTAGCGCTCACCAGATATTCTCACGACAGCATACGGAACACGTCGTTTAAAAAAAAAAAAAAACATCATATAAGTGTCATATCAAAATATTTCAAACTTGTTATTTTGGACTGATTACAAAGGCTTTATTAAATGGGTTTTAGACCCGTTAGTAGATAATGGCTTACATTGCTGTTCATTTGTTATGCTTAATCCATATTTAACACGGGAAACTCCGATGATGGAACATTTTAGAGCCAGAGAGCCTATGTGGGTCAGCACGTTCTTCTTTCTCCAGACCTATAATTTAAAAGTTTCCTCTGCCTATTATTTTGAACGCTGTCGTGGTTTCTCTGGGATTCAGTACGAATCTGTCGATTCCTCCCTTTACGTAATCAGCAAATGCTTCCCGCCCCAGACTCACACTTGGGCCTACTTAAAAAAGAGGAGAATGTACATCTCTGGTGCAGTGACCGTATGTAGCCACAGGGTGGCGGTATGCATACAACGCCACAAAATACCCCTTAGTCAGCTGAATCCCGTTAAATGGACCTACATTCTTATTAAGGCGTTTCAGTGGTTCAAGTTAAGTGTGCTCACCGTGTGTTTCTTTTGGCGTCGCCGTCTCTACACATTACACAGTCTACGGTTCATTCCCATTTTCATTTTCCATTGCGATTCAAGATTTAATCATTCACTAAATATTTACTTTTGGGAATAATATCAACACCTCACCACACTTCAGCTTGGAATGAGACAGCACTGTATTGTGAATAATATGAATAAATTTAGCTTCAGAAATGTGTGCCAGTTGACCTGCTTTCCTAACAGCCAGTCACAAACACTGGATCCCAATCGGATGAACACTATATTCAAGACATTGCTATATTTATCTTATAGCATTTTTAACCCGGTTTAACCGTACTCTCAAAAAGTGCAATCCCCACCTTCTGGTCCTCTTTGTTGGGTAATTTCAATCAAAAATAATGACATATAACACCCCTATTTTTTTCCATGGGATGGGAAGTGTTTTGATGTCTCATCTGAAGGGTGACGCAACACAGCACTCAATATTCAGTAAAACACTGCGACCGGCTTACAGGACTGCCAGGTAAAGACCAGGCTTGCTACACCCGTCTACACCCTTTCAGTAGACGGACGCCTATCTATTGCGGTCTGAACACTACATCAACTGTAGTATGTTTTTAAGTCACGCTTAAGTCTAAATACTTTGTTGTCCATGCAAGAACAGACTTTACAATACTCTGTGTAAGTGTGATAAGAGGTGTTTATGGTGGACAGCCTGGCTCACTTGCCCTGTGCTTGTGTGTGTGTGTGTGTGTGTGTGGAGGGGTGGGGAGGGGGAATGTGGTATATATGGGACATAAGTCACTGGGTGGTAGCACAGGAGAGACTGCAAACCTTGAAATAAGGCCTTATATTGCATATTATTTAGCTGGTGTTTTTTGCTTCAGGGGGGATTGTCCCCTGCTTAGTCTAATCAACTGTTAGTCACTGTCACTTTTTATCCAAAGCAACATACAGTTGGTTAGACTAAGCAGGAGACAATCCTCCCCTGGAGCAATGCAGGGTTAAGGGCCTTGCTCAAGGGCCCGACGGCTGTGCGGATCTTATTGTGGCTTGCGGGTCCCAGTCACGTACCTTAACCACTACGCTACGGGCCACTGTTAAGGGGATTCATTTTAGTTCATAGCAGCTGCTTCGGACTGTGGATTCAGTTACTGTCATGGCGACCCGTGCTAGTCTAATAGACAGAAACCTCACCAGATTCAGAGATTTTAGAATTAATATATGTTCCACAGTAGGTAGTGCATATCAAGGTATATAAAAGACCAAGGAGAAGAGACATATCCTTTTTTTATTTTTTATAAAAAAAAAATTTTTTTTTAAATAAGACAAAAGATGGTTGTTCCCTACTTTAAAGTGTTCAGACAGCAGATGGCACTGTTCATGATGTCTTCACACGTCTCCCTTTCAGTCTGGTGCTATTGTTCCATCTTCATATGAAATCGCATCTCTCCCATAATTCCTGACTCAGACGTGTCCTCACTGCATCTTAATGTGCGTTTCATGCGGCAGGATCCAGGTGGTGTTTTCATACATTCAAATGGCCTTTGTTTGATCGGACATGTTTACCAATAATGCTCCGATCACCTTCTGTGTGGGTTCCTACTGGAGTTTTCACGAAAATGATGTATTTGTATTGCGGGCGGCCTGTACACGCAAGGTCGGTGGTTCGATCCCCGGTGTAGCCACAACAAGATCTGCACAGCCGTTGGGCCCTTGAGCAAGGCCCTTAACCCTGCATTGCTCCTGGGGAGGATTGTCTCCTGCTTAGTCTAATCAACTGTACGTCGCTCTGGATAAGAGCGTCTGCCAAAATGCCAATAATGTAATGTAATGAGCCAACAAGAATCTCCACTAGTGACAGAATACATAATAGCTGCATACATAGAAAAGTATTCACACATTTACACAAATAGTTTACAAAATAGTAAAACATTCATGAATAATATAAATGTTTACTGTTTATTGTGTGCACTTTATTTTTTAAATGGATCCTTTATTTTACCTTACCATTAAGATGCGCCTTGATCTTTACATTAAGAGGGTGTGGTCTGCTAATGAATGGGGCATTGTAATGTTTTTTTTTTTTTTTTAAACGATGAAGGCCTTGACTCAAGCCATTGGCTACGACAGAGGCTGCAGTAACTGTACGATGAGCAGATCTAAATCCAGACCCCACTCTTTACACTTTAAAAGGAGTCATCACGGACTGTGAGAACTGTTTCATCTAAATATTGGCCAGGGATTCCTTCGTTTTTCACAAGAATGGAAACAATGGGACAGAAAGTACGGAGGTCAGTAAGGCTCAACACGTTTCATTGGCGGAAGCGTGTTCGCTGCTTACAGAAAGTGATAATTAAATAAACACAGAGGATTAATTAGTCTTACTCTTACATAAGATTGTGGCCCAGTGGTGTGGAGTGTGTTACTGAAGGAGTGAAGTGCTCCCGGTTCATTATTACATTACATTATTATTATTATTACATTACATTAATGGAATCTTATCCAGAGCGACGTACAGTTGATTAGACTAAGCAGGAGACAATCCTCCCCTGGAGCAACGCAGGGTTAAGGGCCTTGCTCAAGGGCCCCAACGGCTGTGCGGATCTCATTGTGGCTACACCGGGGATCGAACCACCGACCTTGCGGGTCTCAGTCATGTGCCTTAACCACTACGCTACAGGACGCCCGATTATAGAGGAACACGGTCGTTCTGTACGCTGTCTGTGTGTCCGTTGGCTGTGTGGAACTCTCCAATTTACCGGGCATGGACCAGTGCCTCAGCCAGGCCATCCCCACGCTGAGTTTACAAATTGGAATAACTGTGCGATCCACTTACGACAAATCATCCGATAATTTAACCAGGGGGGAGGGGGAGAGAGAGAGAGAGAGGGAGGGATGAAGAGAATGGAGAGGGAGAGAGAGAGAGAGAGCGAAAGAGAGACAGAGATATTGGTCGCACAAATTGAAACATATTGACGTTGCTAAATGTAGCTTTTATAATCTGCGCTGAGCCCGGAGTAATCGATGCACAATGACGAGATACACCAGTATGCAGTATGGCTGGCTGTGAGCTGATAGACACAGATACCTACCTGCTCATTCCAGTGCCTTATTCTCTCCGTCTTTCTCCATTTCCTTTCTCATGTTCTTACTAAAGGGTGGCGCGGATGGTGCAGCAGGGAGCGCTGCCGCCTCACAGCAAGGAGGTCCTGGGTTCAAATCCCCGTCGGCCGGGGCCTCTCTGTGCGGAGTTTGCATGTTCTCCCCGTGTCTGCGTGGGTTTCCTCCGGGTACTCCGGTTTCCTCCCACAGTCCAAAGACATGCAGGTTAGGCTGATTGGAGAGTCTAAATTGCCCGTTGGTATGAGTGTGTGAGTGAATGGTGTGTGTGCCCTGTGATGGACTGACGACCTGTCCAGGGTGTATTCCTGCCTTTCGCCCAATGTATGCTGGGATAGGCTCCAGCCCCCCTGCGACCCTGTTCAGGATAAGCGGGTTAGGATAATGGATGGATGGATTTTCTTGCTAGCTCTACCCATCGGGAGAGGGAAAGACGGGTAAGTCTGATGAGATGCTCAGAGAATCTTTCACAGCGATGAGATCCTCAGAGAATATTCTACAGCGATCCTCATCTTCGTCGTCCTTGTTAGACATTACACTAGAATTATCTCGTATCTTTGGTTGTAGGAACTCTGTGATGTCATACCTTCCTGGTTGCCCAAGTTGGGTATGATGATAAAATATGATGCACGTGTCTGACAGAGTAATTTGTGAGACTTGAGCAATAGGATGTTTATTGTATAAATTTGGGTGCCACCATTTTGAGCACTAACCCTTAGACCAGGGATCATCCTCTCTGGGCCCTCGAATCCAAATCCAAATCTAGCCCTAGTAATTCCTTTCTCCTGAGTAATTAGTGGTGCTGATTGGCCAGACTGTCTTCACACCTAAAGGGAGGGTGGAAAAGCAGCAGTTCTGGGCCCTTGAGGGCCGTGAGTTGCTGATCCCTGCCACACACTGACAAGGGAGGACATGACTGCCAAAAACAGATTCATTGATATTTTCTCAGCGGGCCATTAAATCTCTTTCTGCAAACAGAACTGGAATGAGTTCTGATGATTTCGCTGGTGAGAGAGGGGACTGGTGGACCTGGCTTTAACCGTCCCAGCAGTCCAAAAGAGAGCTGCTGTCACACCAGACACAGAGACGGTCAGTATACACCCTTCAGCTAAACACTAATAAGGTTTCCCTCTGAGCCAAGTAATTACAGGCAAATCAGGGCTGTCGAGGTTCACCGATACTGACAGTCCAGCGGGCAGTCTCCATAGGTTCCCCAAGCCACAGGATCAACAAAATAAATACTATTTAGACCGGGTCGATCCCAATCTAATCGGGCCGAATATACCCTCCTGTTATCACTGATACAGACTGCACAGTCGCTATAGGGCAGGGATCATCAACTCGCAGTCCTCGATGGTGGAGAACTGCTGGGTTCCTGCCCCTCCCTTACCTGGGGGTCAGGTGCAAAGACCATTGGGCCAGTCAGGAGCTCTAACTGTTCAGTTAAGTTACCCGGGAGAAAAGGATTTGGATGAGATAAGAGATGGGGGGGGGGGGCAGCTACACTCTCAGAAATAAAGCGAAAGTGGAGGTGCATTCTTGTTCTTCAAGGATATGTTCAAACTGTACCTTAGTCCTCCCTCCTGATTACCCCCGCCCCCCTTTCTGATATCCCTATCCCTCTTGCCTAAAATTTGCACTTATGATGACTATACGTTTAGAACAACACTTCATGTGTATTTTACTAGTTATGGATGTGATGCTTTAACCTGTGGAAGAACCTATGCACTTGTAAATCGCTTTGGATTAAAAGCGTCTGCTAAATGACGAATATGTAAAAATGTACCTACAGGGTACCGCGCCAGAGCTGCGACCCTGGTTGCTATTGGAGGCTACAGTTACAGTACGTTGCTGAACTTTAGACGAACATAAAATGCTGACGCAGTTTGCGCTTGCCATATATCTGTCGTAACGGCTTCTTGCCAAGTTAAATAATATTGCCATTCTTGTCACCGACGCACCTGCAACCCACGCAACGACGGTTTGTCTTCTTTGGAATCGCTTATCAAAGTGCTGATCGCCAGCTGTCCGCCCGGCTGACAGACGCTGCTAATTGGTATTCGACTCGACTCACGTGTGTAGCTGCCTTTGGAAATGTGATATAGTTACTTCAAAGTGAAAGTCCTTTCAACATGTGCTGGTGGTTATTTTGTACTTGAGCACAGTCAAATCTTTACGATACACTTGCAGTCTGCCATGTCAGAAAAGATACGATTGAGTCAATTAAATAAAGACCAGAAGTTGCCACAAAATCCTGAAACGGATCGGCTCTTGTTGACCACCCCTGCATTAACGTTAAATGTTTGTTTCTCTGAGCTGTACACAGTAGTTCTCTTAACATAAGGGACACTCAATTGAAATGTATAAATTAAATATACATTTTGAAAATAATTTCGCTGCAACATCATCCAAGACACGTATACTATGCAAAAAAAAAAGTAAAATTAACTTTTATTTTCTCCTGGGTCTCAGGAACGCTGCCGCATGCTAAATGCGAGCTTTAGCGCCCTCTGGCGGAGCAAGACGCAAGTACGCGTGTGATCACGTGAGCGTGACAGCGAAAAAGGCAGAAGCGGCGATGTAGCAGCAGCCAGCAGCAGCCAGCAGCCGGGGTCTGAGCGCCGCACTGACAGACTGGAATTACAGTATCGCTTCTTGGCGAGGGATCACGGCCATGGCGGGGCTTTATTGAGGGGAAAACGAGAATCACACACCGCGTTCCTCGTTACCGCGTCTCCTTCTGCCACTCTTGGTGTACACTGATGCATTGCTGCTTCGCGGATAACGGACTGAGTTGAAAGAACGGGGCTGAAAAATAAGGAGAGAAAAAAAAAAAAAAAAAAAAAGCTTAGCTTTGTAAATTTTAAACCAGAATGGCGGACCGTGATACATTACCCCTTCCTCTGGAGGTGCGGGCAAGACTAGCCGAGCTGGAGCTGGAGTTGTCAGAAGGTAAGCAATAGCCTATACATTATTTTCGCAACCCCGCTGGCTTTCATTAGATGTTGTTTTCTCCACCGCCCAGCTGATGTGCGGTGGGCTAAATGAACGCTTCAATGCACGATTTTTCTCATCACCAAACGAGAAAGCTATAATCTTTGCCAGACCTGCAGCACATCCACGAATGTATCGCGCTGAGATGCACAATTGTTTTTGCGACGTTTTGTCTGTTTAGATTTATTTGCACGGCCCCGCTGTTTGCGGCTGGCACTTAAGCTGACAACATTTTCATTGACCTTGAAATTAGTGTTTGGATACGTTCGGTTCGTTATTCATAGGAATGCATAGACCAACGGCTGCTTGTACTGCTTGACTGACGGAATAACTTGTGCGGGCTAACGTTGTGGAATGTGCACCTATCCTTTAAAGAGTCACGGACGGTTTAATAATATAATTACATCGGTGTTTATAACGGC
This sequence comes from Conger conger, assembly GCF_963514075.1. Taxonomy (NCBI): domain Eukaryota; kingdom Metazoa; phylum Chordata; class Actinopteri; order Anguilliformes; family Congridae; genus Conger; species Conger conger. Next base: position 5,856,452 of record NC_083768.1, on the reverse strand, counting down.
TCCCCTGTTTGTGCGTATCTTGTCACGCTGGGAAATGCGAAGTGAATCGTGTTGAAACGGAAAAGCTTTTTAATATTCCGAACGCCAAGTTAAAAATGCAGGGAACTGATGTTGTTTAGGCTAGAACAACTGCAGTCTTGGTTTGCCCATTATTTTGCTTAGACACTGTATGCCAAAGCCTACGATGAAACAGGGCCGAGAACACTCACACTTAACACTTTACACCTAAACGGACAGATTGTAGCCTATTTATAAAGTCCGTTCACCCTGGATTTTGTTTCAGGCGTAAATATGTCAGTTTTATTTTTTTCCCCAGCTATGTGGGGCGTGTGAATTTGTCCGCTGTTTATTCGGAGAACTCTGCCATTTAAGGCAAAAAGTACTGCCCTGCATTGTTATCGCGCGTGCTCTGGTATGCCGTGCGATCCGTTGCAGTGGCTTGTTCGTGCAGTTCGATATCCAATGTTTTCAGCAGTTACTCGACATGCGACCAGCATATTTCCCCGCCTAATGGTGTGTGTGTGTGTGTGTCTGTGTGCGTGTGCATGCATTTTTTTTTGGCATGCCTTGCCAGTTGAACCGTTCCAAAAACGGAAAAGTATGGTAATTTGACAGCAAACACCACAGATGTGTTTGTTCCTGACACACCAAAACCTGTTCGGCGGCCCCCGGAGTGGAGCGTTCTTTCGTTTTGCACTTTTATTAGTCCGGTTTCGGTTGGATGCCGTGTCTGCTGTGTGTGTTCCCTTTGTGTTTGCGTAATAGAGTTCGTCGACGTCCTTAGTGGAACGGAACCTGGCGATGTAGCTGGAATCTATGCCTGCTTTCTTTCGGAGCGTGTATTTATTTAAGCCTGTTTATTTGTATTTTTAAGAGTATTGTTTTAGTATTGTTTATTTGAACGAGTGGATGCTGACATCGTTCTTCCCCCATTCCCGTGCACATTTTTTTTTCCTGACCTACATTAATCCGTTTTTATTACTGATTTTAAAGTGAAAATCGCATGAATGAACATTTACAAAGGGAAATGTTGACATTTAGGTTTCTTTCGATGCACATGCAGATTGAATGCCAATTTTACCGTTGGCAAGTGTCTTATGGAATTCATTTATTTGTTTAATAGATTTCCCCTATGCAGCTATGTTTCTATTGAAATATTTGGACAACTGACCATTCTCAGAATCTGTAGATACACCGGTGTCTTTCAGACCATTGCATTTGCTCATGGGAAGCATACTCGAACTTCCTAACCGTTTGTTATTGTCTTATGTAAAAAGTGCAGTCGTTTCTATTTTCCGCTTATACACGAAACGCGCTTCGGATGGGCAGTGCCAAATAAACGTTCAGTGTTCAAATAAATACCCACGAAAAAACGCGGCTACCCAGAAATGTTTTGGATTGCGGCGATACGGTGGTTAGTGAGGACAGCCAGCTGGGTCTTTCATAAATCACAGATCACCAGATCACTGGGTCGTTCCTAATTGAGTCCTGTCTACAGCGAGCGGATTACAGCGTTGTGTAGCGGGACTGATTGGGTTAATGGCTTTCCAACAGGTGTCTCTTGTGTTTCTAAAAGACCGTCAACTCCATCCCTGTTAACGGCCAGTTAATGCGTAATATTAACAACCATTGTGAGGGCGCACTTTCATTACTTATTATAATCCCTCAAAGGTCTGCGTCCTACATACATATATACACGCCTTCTGGTAGTTCCCTCAGTGCGTTTACGGTTGGTTAGCCTACTTCTTGGCGTCATCGATTAGCGTCATCACAGTCCTATCCCTTGAGATTGTAGATTTGTGTTTCATATACTGTAGTTACTCATATGTGTGAGCCCGCTGATATTTTATTTTCCTCTATTGACTCATATAAATATTTATATTTCTGCTTTTGATTGGCGTTAGATGTTCGTTAAACGTTTGTTAGTAATATAAAAAAATAAAATAAAACAACAACAGAGGCCACTGTCCAAAGCACTGCTTATGCTGCGCTCGAGCCCGAATTTATCTGTTCCAAAAACGTGAATCAAGTCTTCGCTTCTTTCACAAACACGGTGTGTTGGAGAGTTCATTTCTGGCGACGGCGGAACTCGCCAGCTGTGTTGTTGTTCAGAAAATAAAAGAAAGCACTTTAAAAAAAAAAAAAAAAATTTTTTAAGTCAGATGTTGTTGAATCCAGGCCGTTTTGTCGTTATTTTGAGGGAGTTTGCAGCTCTGGCAGTCTTTCGCTCCGTAAGTGAAGGACACTACTCTGTAACAAAACCAAACCCATAAAACAGCGGGGATTAGCCAGCCCTACTGTCAGACAGAGGAGTTTGTGCTGTACGGCCCCTCGATGTGAAAAGAAACTGGCAGCCAGTAAACAATGTTAGAATGCAGCAGTAGCATGATATAATTCTAACCTTCATATTATGTTTGGGGGCCATTTCACCCCAATCTTTTGAAAACCAGTTAACCTTATTTAAATCTGATACTTGTATGATTGATTCTTCCAATTTTCTAATTTGCTGGGATTAAACGCTCAACATGAATTCCTCTCTTGACCGTTAGGAGTCCGAAATTACCTGTTGCCCCTTTTTAAGGTATCGGTTTTGAAGCTCGACTCTGCCTGCTGAGGTCTAGACCGGTGGGATTTGAAGAGTTGCGGAGTGTATTGTGGCATGCTGAGCTCACAGGCTTCACCACTCTGGTGCTCTTCTCTTCGGTCAGCCAAAGCCTACAATACAGGTCATCAGTGGCTGCTTCTGTTTAATAACCATTACTTCTCAAAGCATGCTTCACTGTAAGTATACACTGAAGTTCATCAGCCAGTTTTGAGCTCTGTGGCAAAGGTTTTGGGCCCTGTTTTATTCCGTCAAGGGCTCAGTGAAATTGAGAGCCATTGACATTTTGGGATGAAATTGAATTCTAGCAAATTAAGAGTATTGACTTTTCTAAAGGCCTTGGGATCCCATTTGTTTATCAAGGGTGGCCATGGGTCTGAATCAGACACCGTTCTGCCATTAAAACCTTTAAGAGTCTCACTGCTCTTGCTCCATCTCAAATAGTCTAAAACAGGACTTTTATAGCTTTATAATAACTAGTTATTTAGCTGACACTTTTTATCCATAGTGACTTGGAGTTGATTAGACTAATCAGGGGACAATCCACCCCTGGAGCAGTGCGGGGTTAAGGGCCTTGCTCAAGGGCCCAACAGCTGCGCGGATCTTATCGTGGCTACACCGGGACTTGAAGCGACAACCTTCGGCTTCCCAGGCATGCACCTTAGCCACTAGGCGACAGGCTGCAGTTTTATCAGACGTGAAGGTGAGGTGTGTGTGAGGTCAGCTGGAAGGGACACGGAGGGGAAACGCTCCGGATCCGGCCCAGGGATCCCGGGAATTCCTGACGCTCCGAAGCCGCGATTCCCGACTCACTGGAGGACATCTGGGCCTCGTTTAGCACATCCCTGAAGCCCCAGGGCTGCCGTGGAAACCACATGCATTTTTTCAGGCGTAAGTTTGGCCCTGACGGAGTTATTTTGGCTCATTGGAGCGTTGTGTGTGCGCGGTGCAACCTGTGGAGGCTGAATCAAGGACTTCACATCTTATGTTAGGACTGTTGATCGGCAGGGATTGCGGAGGAATATGATTTTACATGTAAACTTAATTGTATGTGTGAAATCATTGAAGTAAATGGATGGTTTATTAACGGCTTTTACCCAAAATGACTTACAGTTGATTAGACTAAGCAGGGGACAATCCCCCCGGGAGCAATATGGGGTTAAGGACCCGACAGCTGCCTGGAGGTTATCGGGTCCCAGTGATGTACCTTAGCCAATAGGCTACAGGTTGGCCCGTATTCTTTTGATCGAATCAGATATTTTTCTTACATAAACCACCTGTTTCAACTGGAAGTAGATTGAACATTGCACAGGGGTGTACAGACTTTATTGGTGCCTTTAGGACTTTGGTTGGTCGGGATGGGCCGAGGCGACAGTCAGAAGAGCCTGGGTTTGCAGAAGAACTGTAGCCTTATGTTCCTTTCAAATAAAACCTTTCACTTTGCGTCTCACATTCAGAGTGAATAGCCCAGCGAGTTTTAGTTTTGTGCGTATTTGCAGTGAGTCAGTATGACCGTGAGGGCGAGTGGCTCTTGGCTGACTGGTTACCGGTATGTTTTGTGTATTAGTCATACAGTTTAACGTACACAGTAATCTATTCAGTTGCTAAATCAAATGTCACAGTGGCCTGCTGGAAAAAAACAAAAAAAAAAGGTTTTGAAAAGGCTGGTATCGCAGGTTGGCCAGTTCAGACCAGCTTGATGTGGTTTGACCAGCTCAAGCTAGGTTTTGAAAAGGCTGGTATCACAGGTTGGCCAGTTCAGACCAGCTCCATACTCAACATGGTTTGACCAGCTCAAGCTATGTCTTGAAACAGCTGGTATCGCAGGTTGACCAGTTCAGACCAGCATGACGTGGTTTGACCAGCTCAAGCTATGTCTTGAAACAGCTGGTATCGCAGGTTGGCCAGTTCAGACCAGCTTGACGTGGTTTGACCAGCTCAAGCTATGTCTTGAAACAGCTGGTATCGCAGGTTGACCAGTTTCAGACCAGCTTGACGTGGTTTGACCAGCTCAAGCTATGTCTTGAAAGAAGCAGCGGCCTGTCTAGAGTGGAGGGATTGGCCCATGTCTAGTCAATGAGCTGTAAGTAGCTCTGGATGAGTCTTCTGAATACCTGCAGTGTGGAGCGCGTCGCGTGGCGATGACACGTGTCGGAGAGTGGGTGTTAAACCGCCGTGTGATGCCCTTTCGCCCGGCTGCCGTCGGGCGCGGTGTTAATAAAAGGGCTTGTTGTGTGCTGCTGGTTTCCACAGTGAGTCATGTATAACCCAGGCCTGTGGCCTCTGAGCCCTGCGCTACGCTGAACGCTGAACGAGTCCCGCCGTCCGCTTCGGACGGAGCACGGCGTGTCATGTTCGCAGTGGAGAGCAGCGTGGAGACTCCCGTCGCACTGGATGAAACCAAACCGATAAACCTTTGTCGAAGCACACAGTTTAGGTCACGCGGACCGGGGCTGTGTTTACGTGGATCCTGGTTTCCGTAATTAACCGGTTAATCCGCCCATCATTCTCATACCCCTCTGACCAGAAGGTCTTTACGGAATGTTGTTTCACTCAAAGTTCTACAGCAGTGTTCTAGAACTCCGCTGCATACCCCAGTCGCCAGTGGTGATTGTGACATCGGCGTTAGAATGTCCGGTTGAGAACGTTCTCAATGGGGTTTTTTGCGATCTCACACCTGAAAGGGTTAGGATTAGGGTTAGGGCTGTGTGCGCTGACCGTGGCTCCCTCCTGGGCTGTCTTCACTCAGTAAACACACACAGGTGCAGTGTGCAGGTGTAGCTCTTCGCTGTCTTATTAAAGCACAAACGCATCATTTGGGCTTATGAAATATGCTAATACTGAGCAGAAGTTTGATGTCGAACTCCAAACATAGTCCTTCAACAGACATGAAGCAGGATGACGACAAGGGTAAGGAACATTTTAGATCGGTAGTTTGTAATGCATATACAAATAAAGCTTAAAGCTGCATACCCTCGTTTACCAACCACGGCAATGGTCCAGAGAATCAAATCCATAATAGATTTTAATTCAAAAGACATTTCACAGGTGGAGAGACATCAATAAGAAAATCAGAAATCGGGGGCGATGGGGGTGTAACCACTGGACGAAGCTCTTTATAAATCGGTTTAAATCTGGGATTTTTTTCAAAACCGAGAATGATGAGGCTCGTGTACACACGAGAGCCAATCTATCTATGCGAACAGCTGTATAAAATCAACCACACTTTACAATAAAAGTGATATGAATTAAGGTAAACCGGTGTAAACACTTTAAAGCCGAGGAGGTCGGGGCTTTTATTTACTGTTGACGTGATTAGTGTAGAATCAAGAGGCGGCTGACCTTTTGAAGTTGTAAGTGGCATTTGAATCTAAACACTTTAATTTGTCGCCCCTGTAGAGTCATTAGGAGGGGTTAGGCTCACACAGATCTCAGCCACTGCTGAAACTTACGGGGGTTTCCTTCTGTCCTGCCGAATTTCACGGCTTTGTTCAGAGACAGAAAGCGAGAGAGCCCTCAGACCGACGTCTGTGGGCGCTGCTGGATGTTGTAGGTTTTCTCCTCGTGTCTTCTGCGTTTAACGCGTGAAACGGGAGGTGGCTCGCTGCTGAGAACCGGAGCTTTCTGTTACTCTCTCACACCCTCTTCTCCACTTTTTTTTTTTTTTTTGTCTGCCTGTGGCAAATAAGTAATTTATTGATGTCTGTACGGATGGAGTCCACCGGGAGATTAGTGGCAGAAGTCTGTCCCATTAGGGATTACGGCACACAGTGGACCTCCATTGATTTTGCACTGTAGCAAGTCCAGTTACATCTGATATAAATCATGAGAAAAAAAATAGAGGCAATCGCAGAGATGGTGTCTGTCTACTACGACAACAACTGCTACTAATAAAACATTTCTTTGGACATTGATTCAGCAAAAATCAACAAGCAACTTGCAATTGATTGGACTAGGCAGCGCCCAATCCCCCGTGGAGCAGTGTGGGGTTAAGGGCCTTGCTCAAGGCTGTGCTGATGTTATTGTGGCTACGCCGGGATTAGGACCACCGACCTTCTGGGTCCGAGTGAAGTGGCTTAGCCGCTGTGCGACACACCGTTTCTGTTTATTTTATTTTAATGCAGAGCGCAGGGAGCTGCAGTCATCGTGTGAAATGCGCTGCACAAATACGATCAGATTGATTGGCTGTCCCCTCACACCGGGGTCCGTAGGACACGGCTCATTGGTCAATCCGGCTGACCGAGCCCCCTGCCTGCCCACGGGGCCTGCGTGGCAGGGTAAGGGCCGCTTTATGAGGGCCGTCTCGGGCCCCTGGGTGGAGCGGCGGGCCCCTCTGACAGCGTGGGGTGGGGGGGGGGGGGGGGGATTAATGCGCTCTCCGCCGAATGTTCGCCCCCCAGGCACGTCGAGTGCGAGGGGATCTGATGACAAACATGTGTGCTGCTCTGCGTGGAGTTTCCGGGCTGGTGTTTCGTCGTTCCCCATCCCGGTCTGACCCCCCTCCCCCTCCCGGTCTGACCCCCCTCCCCATCCCGGTCTGACCCCCCTCCCCATCCCGGTCTGATCCCCCTCCCCATCCCGGTCTGACCCCCCTCCCCATCTCGGTCTGACCCCCCTCCCCATCCCGGTCTGACCCCCCTCCCCATCCCGGTCTGACCCCCCTCCCCATCTCGGTCTGACCCCCCTCCCCATCCCGGTCTGACCCCCCTCCCCATCCCGGTCTGATCCCCCTCCCCATCCCGGTCTGACCCCCCTCCCCATCCCGGTCTGACCCCCCTCCCCATCCCGGTCTAACTCCAGTCCTGGAGGGCCGCAGTGTCTGCGGGTTTAACTCCAGTCCTGGAGGGGCCGCAGTGTCTGCAGGTTTAACTCCAGTCCTGGAGGGCCGCAGTGTCTGCTGGTTTAACTCCAGTCCTGGAGGGCCGCAGTGTCTGCAGGTTTAACTCCAGTCCTGGAGGGCCGCAGTGTCTGCAGGTTTAACTCCAGTCCTGGAGGGCCACAGTGTCTGCGGGTTTAACTCCAGTCCTGGAGGGTCGCAGTGTCTGCAGTTTTTTTTCAGTGCTGTAAACTTTGAGCATGGGAAAAGCCCTCCATAAATATAACGTGTCTTGCGCTTTTACAAGCCCTGTAAAAGAGATCTGAGATGAAATGTTATGCGTCTTATCAGAAGGAACAGTGAGATTAGCAGCGTTTGAGTTTCTATTTTACTTTTATCACACAGGTGTTTGACATTGCCTGGCAACGGTGGCTGATAAGAGAATGCTGAAGTCCGTTCGCAGGTGGACAGGGACTGTCGGGTTGCTGGGATGTGGTTTGCTCATCAGAGCGCCGATAAGAGTAGAATACATTACACATCTTCCAGGGTAGAATCCAGTGGGCTCTACCTCACGGCAGAGCTGTGGGCATCGGGCGGCCTGTAGCCTCGTGGTTATGGTGCTTGACTGGGACCCGGAAGGTTGGTGGTTCAAATAGGGAGTCGCTGTAGCCACTGTAAGATCAGTGCAGCTGTTGGCCACTGTGCAAGGCCCTTAACCCCACGTTGTCCCCTACTTAGTCTAATCAAGTGTAAGTGGCTTTGGATAAAAGCAGCAGCTAAATAACTGTAATGTAGCTGTACGTATAGTAAAAGTTGTATATTAATTTGATATATTTTTCTGCGTATGATTTGTTAATGGCCTTGGGTGTATTAAGGTTTATTTGTCTGGCCCTCTTTACAGAAGACGGTCACAAAGAGGTTTTACAGCAGAAAGACAAACGCCAGACCCAGACCCCCAGAATAGCAAGTGAGGTAAAAAAAACTGTCTAGTGGGGAGAAAAACCTTCAGACAGTGGTGAGAAAGAAACTCCCCGATGGGAAGAAGTCTCAGGGGGGCCCATCCTCCGCTGGGCAGCAGGGCGTAGAGGTAGATGGGTATAGCAGAGATGTGTTAGACTCCCACCATAACAGATGGGCCAGACTGGGCTGTGTCCTCATGCCTGAGCCCGGAAGGAGAGTGACGCAGATTTGGGTAGCTGGGCGGTGTTGGCACACAGTGGCTGTGCTGTTTGTCGCGTGGTTGCGTCGGGCGGGATGACTGTGCTGTGTTTATGTAAGGGTAATGTCATTTTCCTTTGCGTTCTTCCTCGCCTCAGCCAGAGCCAGCCAGACAGCGATGCTGCTGGCTGGGGAATATGGTGCCTGGCTGGGGAATATGGTGCCTGGCTGGGGAATATGGTGCCTGGCTGGGGAATATGGTGCCTGGCTGGGTATGTGGGGCCCCTGCTGGGTCTGTGGGGCCCCTGCTGGGTCTGTGGGGCCCCTGCTGGGTCTGTGGGGCTCCTGCTGGGTCTGTGGGGCCCCTGCTGGGTCTGTGGGGCCCCTGCTGGGTCTGTGGGGCCCCTGCTGGGTCTGTGGGGCTCCTGCTGGGTCTGTGGGGCCCCTGCTGGGTCTGTGGGGCCCCTGCTGGGTCTGTGGGGCCCCTGCTGGGTCTGTGGGGCTCCTGCTGGGTCTGAGGGCAACGTTTGGTGCTTTTACGGCACACCAGTCGTGATTAAAAAATATTTCTGACGTATGTCAGAATATTCCCTATGTAACGCCCCCCCCCCATTTTAGTGGTGGGTGAAGTCATTTCTCTGGTTTCTATTGCAGTACAGATCATTCTGAAAGATCTTCTGTATCTGTTCCAAAAAATGCTGACTTTGTTAATAATAAGAATAATACATTTTATTCATGATTTATGAGTTTTTCCCCCAAGCTCCAAGCACTGTACAGTAAGAACATCTAAAATAATAATAAACCAATAAACAGTTAATTGGTGCGTAACTGACCAATTAAAGTAGCTTGTTGCTTGAGTTCCCAACCCCAGATTACTTGGGTCTTAATTGGTTGTTGATTTTGAGGTGAAAACTGAAACTGTGGTTCTCCAGGATACGGTTCTGACCACACATGACACACGCAAACCCCAGGTCAGCTCCCACTGGACCGCACAACTACACTGCACCTGGAGAAGCTGTGGTTCAGTTGACAGATTTAGGAGTATGTCCTCCAGTCTTTATGTAGGTCTGTGGTCTCGTGGTTTAAAACCGAGGTTTAAAACTCCCGCTAAGTTGGGCGCACTTACCCAGCCTGTTTAAGCCTGGGTTCACATCAACATCCCACATGACCTGGAGTCAAACCGGTTAGGTAATTAGCTGACGCTTTTGTCCGACGCGACTTCCAGCTGATTAGAGCAGGGGCCGGTCCCTCCTGGTGGATTGTGGAGCCCTCCCTGCTTTAATGCTACAGCTCAGGGGCCCTGTGTTTTCACAAGGCCAGATTAAAGGGAGGTTTTTTTTGGTCCGTTATTAAATACGATGCCTATAACTCCGTCTTACTGTCTCTGGGGCCGCTACCTGCTGTTTGGCGGGCGGAACGAACGGCCGCTATATGTTGTGTGACCTAATTAGCGCTGAGTGGGCCGCGATAAAGGCTAATGCTCCAAGACCGTGTTATTGCTGCGCGAGATCGAGGGGCTCTTTGTATTATTTTTAATTTTAATGTGTTTATACAGGTTAGGTTGACTGAGCACACACGCTCTTGTACAGCAGCACCCTGTTAATGCCCCCCCCCCCCCCCCCCTAACCTGCATGTGTTTGCACTGTGGGAGGAAACCAGAGCACCCAGAGGAAACCCACACAGACACGGGGAGAACACGCTAACTCCACACACTCCGACCCCAGGCTGGGACTCAAACCCATGACCTTCTGGCTGTGAGGTGACAGTGCTGCCCCCTGCCTCACCGTGGCTCCCCAGTCTATGAGCGGTTCTGCTCAACTGCAGCGGAACCAGCTGAGGCCACATCCCCTGCTTTTAATCAATACATTTATTTTCAGCATCTGATTTTATTACTGGAGTCCTGGATGTGTTTCAGAGCCCTTGGAAGTGTGTGAGACTTCACAGGAAAGGCATTTTGTTGACGTGGTGTATGGTCTACTGTGTGTGTGTGTGTGTGTGTGTGTGTGTTTACTTGGTTTACTCTGCGTGTGTGTGTGTGTGTGTGTGTGTGTGTTGTTTACATGGTGTACTCTGTGCAGGTTTTGTTTACATGGTTTACTCTGTGTGGGTGTTAGTACATCAGCTTCAGCCTGGTTAGAGCATGATCGTCATTGTAATGAGAAAAAGCCAATATTCTGAAATATGTAGGTTCATTGATCATGGAATATACCCAGGGATCTCTTTCCGCGTTTTGCTGTAACAGTGATTTTAACAGGTTTTCATTTTATTTATTTATTTTTTATTTCAACAGTTAGCGGAGCTGTGTAGATAAACTGACAAGAATTGAATTTAATTTCCCTGTGAAACTGTGGGCATGTGGGGGAAAAAAGGAGGATTTGATAGTTTCACAAATTCGGCAGGGACACATGTAACATCAGAGTCTAGTTAGGGCTACACTAAATTACATTACAAACTGAGCAGGGGCCAATCCCCCGTAGAGCAATGTGGGGTTAAGGGCCTCGCTCAAGGGCCCAACATCTGTGCGGATCTTATCGTGGCAACACTGGGACTTGAATCACCATCCTTCCAGGTCCCAGTCAAAGCACCTTGACCACTCACATATCACACATCTGTGACCTCACGCCGTGAACGCTCCTGGATCCTGTAGGCACAGCTGGAACTGGAATCCTGGAATTCTTGAATCCTGGAATCCTGGAATTCTGGAATCCTGGCTCTCGGCTCTCGGCCCTCTCTTGCCTCCTGGTTTTATTTCTCCGGACGGCCAATGATCCGTGTCCGTTCTCCGTTCTCCGCTCTCCGTTCTCCGTTCTCCGTTCTCCGAGTTTTGGGTTGAAGTTCCGAGCAGCCCTGCTGATGGGCCCTGCTGCACTCTGGTCTTGCAAGACGGTTGTCTCTCTTCTTCAGAACGCTGTTTTTTATTTATTTATTTATTTTTTAATGCTGATGTGCACTGTGGATTCAGCGAGAGCAGAGGGAATATAACGTGGCAGGACTGAAGCCAGACGTATGAACGTCATGATTATCTCCATGCCTGGCTGCTTGTGTCTGATTATTCAGTTATGATTATGATTTCAGACATTAGGCCCAGCGTGTATTGTTCTGTCGTTGCAGACGTGTATTGACTTGTATCTGAAGGCCAGTAAGGCTTCACGATGTCTGAGATCCAATCAGTGTCTGTCCTTAAACTTTGACTCTCAGATAAATGGAAGTAGAGCCGGTCAGCACTGTTCTTGTGAGGATAAAAATCTGAGTTTCCTTTCATTTGGAGGTAAAGGCTGATTCTGCCTGAATCCAGACCAATTACTGTCAATGATCCTTTAGAAATTAATGTGCTTATACTGTATGTACATGCCCTGTATATTCAGGTGTGTATATACAGTGGCGGGGGTGGGGATATTGTGGAGGGGGTGGGGGTACAGTGGAGTGGGTGGGGGTACAGTGGAGTGGGTGGGGGTACAGTGGAGGGGGTGGGGGTACAGTGGAGTGGGTGGGGGTACAGTGGAGGGGGTGGGGTACAGTGGAGGGGGTGGGAGTACAGTGGAGGGGGTGGGGTACAGTGGAGGGGGTGGGGGTACAGTGGAGGGGGTGGGGTACAGTGGAGGGGGTGGGGTACAGTGGAGGGGGTGGGGATATTGTGGAGGGGGTGGGGATATTGTTGCTAATTGTCACACGCCCTGACTCTGTGTGCGGTGATGTCGTTCGCTCTTTTGAGGTCTCTCGCCTTTTCATAAGTCGGAAAACAAGTCATGTGACCTTTTTTTATGTGTGTGTGTGTGTGTGTGTGTGTGTGTGTGTGTGTGTATTCTCTAAAGTATCGGGTGCAGTCCCGGCCTCCTGCTCGGTGGGGTGGGGAGTCTGGCAGCAGGCCAGGCCCTGAGCCCTGTGCGTTTACAGTGCGGCAGATGGCGTCTTTACACATGCAAATCGCGCTGTCTGCGGGAGAATAAAGAGCGCTCCGCGTTCCTCCAGGTGTGGGTCCCGTTTGGAGCGGGGCTTGGCGCGGCGTTCCCTGGAGTTCCGCCCGCTCCGATCGTCCGTCTCTCGCGCCATTCCTACCGTCCCCGCCGGCCGGCCGCCCTCCGCTTCCGCGGCGTTCCCGGCGTTCCCGGTCTCTCCGGGTTTTTTTTTTTTTTTTTTCGACATTCACCCCTGTTTATTCAGCTCCGGGTTTCATATTCCGGTCGTGCTTTTGGGGAAAAATGCGACGCATAAACGCTGTCGCCCTGAGCGAGACTTATTAATTCATAACCGTTCGGCTCGGCTCCTGAGGTAAAACAAAGAGGGAGTAAAAGGCACCTGCGCGGCACACCTCCGCAGTGTGGAGACGAGCACCGGAATGTCAAGTTTCTGGATGAAAGCCCGATTCCCGATCCGGATCTTAAAATGGCCGCTCTGATGGGGGAGATGCTGATCGGGCCCGTTGGCAGAACAACAGCGGCTCGTTTCAGTCGCGCTGCGTATGCAAAGCGAGAGGACCGCAGGGCTGTGTCGTTAAGGCGCGTCGTTAGGAGTTTCTGAAGGCGTTCGTGTTACCTGCGCCGCGCTTCACCTGGAACAACAGCCCCGCTGAACGTTACTGGAATGTTTCGTCAGTGTTATAACGTGGCGGCAACGTTGAGAGAATGTTTTCTGTTCGTTAGGAGAGGGCCGGAGGGTTGCTCCAGTTTTCAGCTGAATTTACGAGGCTTTTAATTTGGCACCTTTCTTAAAATTTCAGTTGGACCCTTATTTTGAAACACTGAGGCACCAAACATGACAGCTTTCTTTGTTTTTTTTTCCTCAACCGTTGGCTGGGTTTGTGATCATCGGTGCACAGACACACACATCCCTCGTTTGAATCTGATCTGATCTGTGCACAGACACACACATCCCTCGTTTGAATCTGATCTGATCTGTGCACAGACACACACATCCCTCGTTTGAAGCGTTTGGATCTGTGCACAGACACACACATCCCTCGTTTGAAGCGTTGGGATCTGTGCACAGACACACACATCCCTCGTTTGAAGCGTTGGGATCTGTGCACAGACACACACGTCCCTCGTTTGAAGCGTTTGGATCTGTGCACAGACACACACATCCCTCGTTTGAAGCGTTTGGATCTGTGCACAGACACACGCATCCCTCGTTTGAAGCGTTTGGATCTGTGCACAGACACACACATCCCTCGTTTGAAGCGTTTGGATCCCGTCTCGGGGGACAATGACTCGGGCTCCCTGGCTGACCTCGGCAATGCCATCCCAGACGTGGGAATGGGGGAGTTCTCTCGAACCCAGGAGCCACGTAGCTGCAGAGCTATTAATATGTTCAGTGCCATTTCCCAAGGAAACAACCACCTTTTGTACGACAGGGTGAGATGTCATTGTTGGGAAACTAGGAGCTGGTGAGTCCCTAGTTCAGAGAAATGAATAAAAATGAAACTGAATGAAAGGCCTGGGTTTGGCGGTGAGGGTCATTTTTAAAGGGTGGATTATGACACGCTGTTGGTTGATGAAGTCATGGTGCCCTGGAACAGCCTGACGGTAAATCATGACTGCGTCGGTCACACGTTCTACAAGGGTTTGGTGTGTGTGCGTGTGTGTGCGTGTGTGTGCGTGTGTGCGCGTGCGAGAGAGAGAGAGAGAGAGAGAGAGAGAGAGAGAGAGAGAGAGAGAGAGAGAGAGTGAGAGAGTGAGAGAGTGAGTGAGTGAGTGAGTGAGTGAGTGAGAGAGAGAGAGAGAGAGAGAGAGAGAGAGAGAGAGAGAGAGAGAGAGAGAGAGAGAGAGAGAGTGAGAGAGTGAGAGAGTGAGAGAGTGAGAGAGTGAGAGAGTGAGAGAGTGATGCAGAATGTTCAGCCACATATTATGAGTAGATTATTTCTGGTTTATTGATGTATGTAATAACAGTGTCATCATAGGGGCAGACCCGTGTTAGTGCAGTATGAGATCCCCCTCCCAAGAACAAAGGATTTAATTTAATTAACTCGTGCTTCACTGATTGTGGAATCAATAGCCCCTTGAATGTGACTGGAATATCTTTCAGTGGATGTCCGTGTGAATCGCATCATGCCGTCAGGCTTAAATCATTTGTTGGTTGGTCTCATCTCTTTCACTGAAGTGGCGAGGAGCACCCTCCCAAACTCCATGTGTCTGAAATGAGGGAAGGGGACGACCTGGGGAGTAACTGACCTCGCGTTGAGGAAGGGAAAGGGCCGTGGCGTTGTCTGTTAGCCCTAAAGGGACCGTCTCCCAGGGTAAACACAGCCGTGACACACAACTCAAACACAATTACTGCTCCTCACGGCTCATAAAACTGACAACGCCTATTCAGAAAGACGTAAGTGCGTCACACTGGCTTGCGGACAAAGGCGATTGGATTAAAAACGTTGTTATTGAAGCTTGCGACTAGTTCCTCTGCTAACGAGCTCTCCCAGAAGCGTTATGGCCAGCGCTTGTGTTTTAGATCTCCCCTGGCCTCGTCCTGACCTGGAGGACATGCGCTTCACGACCGGACCTCTCTATACGTCCTGTTTACGGTCTGCTGCGTACTGGTTCTGTTCTTTTCCACCTGACGTTCTCACACTCGACAGGTCCTGTGTGGCTCACGTGGAGAGGTCAGTGGTCGGAGGTCAAGGTCGCTATATTACGGGATCGATAACACCGGTGCCAAAAAAAACGTTTAATCGCTTTCCAAAAATCACACCTGCCCGCTCCATCAGACCTGCTCTCCGATAAGCCCGACTGTCCTACAGGCTGCCCGACTGTCCTACAGGCTGCCCGACTGTCCTACAGGCTGCCCGACTGTTCTACAGGCTGCCCGACTGTTCTACAGGCTGCCCGACTGTTCTACAGGCTGCTTCTGTTCTACAGGCTGCTTCTGTTCTACAGGCTGCTTCTGTTCTACAGGCTGCTTCTGTTCTACAGGCTGCTTCTGTTCTACAGGCTGCCCGACTGTTCTACAGGCTGCTTCTGTTCTACAGGCTGCCCGACTGTTCTACAGGCTGCTTCTGTTCTACAGGCTGCCCGACTGTTCTACAGGCTGCTTCTGTTCTACAGGCTGCTTCTGTTCTACAGGCTGCTTCTGTTCTACAGGCTGCTTCTGTTCTACAGGCTGCCCGACTGTCCTACAGGCTGCTTCTGTTCTACAGGCTGCTTCTGTTCTACAGGCTGCTTCTGTTCTACAGGCTGCTTCTGTTCTACAGGCTGCCCGACTGTTCTACAGGCTGCCCGACTGTTCTACAGGCTGCTTCTGTTCTACAGGCTGCCCGACTGTCCTACAGGCTGCCCGACTGTTCTACAGGCTGCTTCTGTTCTACAGGCTGCTTCTGTTCTACAGGCTGCTTCTGTTCTACAGGCTGCTTCTGTTCTACAGGCTGCCCGACTGTTCTACAGGCTGCTTCTGTTCTACAGGCTGCCCGACTGTTCTACAGGCTGCCCGACTGTTCTACAGGCTGCTTCTGTTCTACAGGCTGCTTCTGTTCTACAGGCTGCTTCTGTTCTACAGGCTGCTTCTGTTCTACAGGCTGCCCGACTGTTCTACAGGCTGCTTCTGTTCTACAGGCTGCTTCTGTTCTACAGGCTGCTTCTGTTCTACAGGCTGCTTCTGTTCTACAGGCTGCCCGACTGTCCTACAGGCTGCTTCTGTTCTACAGGCTGCTTCTGTTCTACAGGCTGCCCGACTGTTCTACAGGCTGCTTCTGCCTCATCGATATTCCATTAATGGGCTTTTAAAAAAATGTATCTTGTTATAGGCTGGAATTAGATACTTTATTTTGTTCAAATGCAGACAAGCATTCAGCTAAGAGTCGGCTCCTGTGTAATTAGCCTAATTAAAGGCTAAATTATACGTCAGTGCACTGAGTGACCACTCATCATTGAGCAGAGTCTATTCTTTCAGCAGCATTTTTTAATAACTGGGCCTATATCAGCTGCCGGTGAGTAGATGGCTGTAAACATTGTGCATTTCGTTTAGTTTACATCACTGTGTGGGTTTTTTTTCTCCAGTTAATTTAGCGCTTTAACAAAAAACATGCTGCTTTTCTCTGGTCTGGTCAGGCAAGCGTGGGCCTTCGAACACAAACATCTCGATGACATTGACCGTGGAGATAACACTCAGTTTGGCTCAGTCACAAAATGATGTCATTGTTGTTTTTTTTTCTTTTTCCATTATCTGCATGTTTCATTCAGTGTGCCCAGGTAGACGTTAGCTACGTCACTACGTAACGGCGTAGTATCTTTGTTTACGGGCTGTTGGGGGTAGAAATGAACACTTTCTCTTGGGAATTTTGGCAAGATGAACGTTTTGTCGGTCACTTTGCGTCAGTGCATCTGCTAAATTCCTTGATGCAGATGTCATTTCTTTTTTACTCTTTGATGACAAGCCATGCAAAGACATAGAAAATAAGACCGAAGTCGGGTCGCTTTTGACCCGTGTTGTGCCTGAAAGGTTTCAAGTCGTTCACGTGTGTTGGAGTGCCTGGGATGTGAACTGTTTGTGTGTAACGAGTCAGCAGAACTCCTGCTGAGCGAGATCAGTGTGTGTGTGTGAGTGTGTGTGTGTGTGTGTGTGTGTGTGTGAGACTGTAATGGAGTTTGACATGAAAAAGAGGAAGTGATGTGTGAATAGGACAGAGGGCATACACACACACACTCATACACACTCATACACACTCACACACACTCATACACACTCACACACACTCATACACACTCACACACACTCATACACACGCACACACCTTGTACACAGACACATACACACATACACACACACACTCATACACTCACAGACACACACTCATACACACTCATACACACTCATACACACTCATACACACACAAGCACACTCATACACACTCACTCACAGACACACAAACACACACACGTGGACATGCATGCAAACAAGCACACACACATGCAGATACACACATCTGCACACACACACACACACACACACACACACACACACACACACACGGGTCTGTAAGTATTGAGATCGTGTAACACACAGAAAACCGTGCCAATGTTCACATTATGCCTTGGAATTTCATGCCCTGCGCGTTTTATAAAGCAGTGTGGGTTTGGGTGGTGAGAAATGGCTCGTATCGCAGCTAATTAGGCCGTTTGTGAACAGTGTCGTCCCGTTCAGCAGCTTATTAGAGGCGACGGCAAGCTAAACGCACATACTAAATGTTTAAAACTGAAGAGGATTCAACTGCGTGTAGAGTGTTCAATTTTTAATCAACCAATTTTTATTTGTATTGCGCTTTTTACAAAGGGCCTTTGTCACAAAGCAGCTTTACAGAGAAACTGGGCCCAAAGAGTACGCCTAGGGCAACAGTGGCACGGAAAAACTCCCTGGTAACGGGAAGAAACCTGACTCAGTTGGGGAACCCATCTGCCGCTGGTTGACACCGGTTTGGAGAAAGAATGGTTTTAAACAGAAAACCAGATTAAATAAAAGTACATAAATGTCCAATTATAAAGTTGAAGCAGAGATGAGGTCGAGGGATGGCAGGAACACCAGTGGGTGGCCCTGTCAGACAAGGGGACAGCCTTGGTGCTCCAGCTGAATCAGCAGTGGCAGGAGGGAGTTGTACGGCTGGTCTTGGGCTAGCGCTCCGCGCAGGTGCGGGGAGAAGAGGAAAGTAACATTGTTAGGGGGTCCGTTGGGTCTGGTTTTTCAATTTTCACCAAGCATTTCCCTACGAAAGAGGAGAGGAACGCCATGGTGGGGTCGCCATTTCACCCCGCTTCAGTTAAGAAACTCCACATACTTCTGTTCACAAAATGGCCGTTAGGTGTGACCGTACTTCTCCTGGTTTATTTCCCTGGACTTCCCTGGTGGCTCTTGCGTGCTCAGTGTGACCCTGCAGTGCTCAGTGTGGCCCTGCAGTGCTTCATAACTAAAATCGCGGCCTAACCGCGTCTCCGTGGGAACCACAGTTCTCTGCTTGTTATGCTGATGAATGTGGAAATTAAAAATTTGGGACATCCCGGTTACTTTTCCCGGTTTTCGGATATGTTGCCCAGGAAACGGTTTCCTCGTGTAATAAATGTCAGGACATTCCTGAGATTTCTCATATTGTTCCATGAAGTTTTTGAATGCAAAGTTTTTGTTAACTGCAAAGGATATTCCTAGTTCTGTCAGTAGAACAAGTGGCCCTCAGCAGATGTTAGACTTAAAATGAATTCTGCACTGATAACAGGACATATTTTGGCTACACAGGGCTGTAAATACGTACGACTGCTTGCCAGGTTGTGTATTAGAGATCAAGCTCCAGGATTGACGCAGTGCTGGATGCTTTCTGAAAGGCCTGCTCTTGGCCCCTCATAGCACATTCATAAGCACTACATAAGCATTCATAAGCACTTATGTCAATAACCACAAATAAGCATATGGTGTATTTCTGTATGTCAACATTGATACAGCAACAGTGACCTTACCATGACATACCAAATATACTGACTCAAGATCCTTATGTCGGTTATTGACATAAGCCCTTATGAATGCTTATGCAGTGCTTATGAATGTGCAATGTAGTGCTTATGAAGGAGTTACATAGCTTGTATGTAGGAGCTTTCAAATGAAGTGTTACCAAAATATGTATTGCATATCTCTTCATTAGCAGAAATGCACATTAAATATGTTTTTTACTGTAATAATAATGGTGCATGGTTATGATCAGATAATACTGGTTACATTCTTTGTGCCTCGTTATAGGTAATGCTTTTGGGGTAACACTGTTCCTGTGAGCTGTTTTGGATTAAATGGACCCGGAAAAGTTCTGTCTTCTTTCATTTGCGTCAATATTGTGCAACTAATCATCAGTAAACTTTTGGTTGAAGGCCAGACACAATGAATCCATTTTCTTAAGTTGTAGGATATCTTTTCCTTGGTCTTGATATCCCTGAGGTACTCTAATTATGGTATTCACATACATTCTTTGGCGTTTCTTTTCTTTTTTTATATATACATATGACAAGTATGGGGGAAATGGGAGAGAACTTCGAGGAAACTGAAATAAGATTGGCACATGTATACTGTAAAAAAACTTTAAAAAAACTGCCGGCGTTGATGGTTATTTCTTAAACGAAACACATTTCTGGCACACGATAACCCTTCAGAAACCCGGATGAAGTATGTTATTCACGAGAGTGCTATCTGGCAGTTGGTTTTTTTTCAGTTTGTGTCATAATAATTCAGCAACGGCGCTTAAAATTTGTGGGAAATACGGAAATAGGAGTCAACGGTCATCCTGCGCGGGACGAACCATTTTAAGCTGAAATGGGGGACGCCCAGGCAAGTATGTATGAGGCTGCTGTAGACTCTGCTGTGTAGGACTGTGGTCCCTCCCGACCCACATGCAAAAGACTTGTTAAAGTCGTGTATGTTGAGTTGGTATGTTTA
>NC_083768.1:5828987-5831487 GCF_963514075.1 Conger conger | reverse complement strand
GTTTCTCATAAATATAGAAATGGGAGAGTAATGAATTCTTTCCCTGATACAATGAGCTCATCGGGAGGCTTTGAGATGGTTTAATTATTCATCTGCCTGGGCCTCAGGCGGGGGCTCAGAGGGGCCGGGGTCACACTGCTCTATTCATAGCCTCTCAGGACAGGGCTCTGCTGCAGCTCCACATGCCCCGGCACGCTACGAAGTACTGCCCGGTCTGCCCGGAGTCTAGTGGCTCAGGTACATGACTGGGGCAGCATGTAGCCTAGTGGCTCAGGTACATGACTGGGGCAGCCTGTAGCCTAGTGGCTAAGGTACATGACTGGGGCAGCCTGTAGCCTAGTGGCTCAGGTACATGACTGGGGCAGCCTATAGCCTAGTGGCCAAGGTACATGACTGGGACAGCCTGTAGTCTAGTGGCTAAGGTACATGACTGGGGCAGCCTGTAGCCTAGTGGCTCAGGTACATGACTGGGGCAGCCTGTAGCCTACTGGCCAAGGTACATGACTGGGGCAGCCTGTAGCCTAGTGGCTCAGGTACATGACTGGGGCAGCCTGTAGCCTAGTGGTTAAGGTACATGACTGGGGCAGCCTGTAGCGTAGTGGCTAAGGTACATGACTGGGGCAGCCTGTAGCCTAGTGGCTCAGGTACATGACTGGGGCAGCCTGTGGCCTAGTGGCTAAGGTACATGACTGGGGCAGCCTGTAGCCTAGTGGCTCAGGTACATGACTGGGGCAGCCTGTAGCCTAGTGGCTCAGGTACATGACTGGGGCAGCCTGTAGCCTAGTGGCTCAGGTACATGACTGGGGCAGCCTGTAGCCTAGTGGCTAAGGTACATGACTGGGGCAGCCTGTAGCCTAGAGGCTAAGGTACATGACTGGGGCAGCCTGTAGCATAGTGGCTAAGGTACATGACTGGGGCAGCCTGTAGCCTAGTGGCTAAGGTACATGACTGGGGCAGCCTGTAGCATAGTGGCTAAGGTACATGACTGGGGCAGCCTGTAGCCTAGTGGCTCAGGTACATGACTGGGGCAGCCTGTAGCATAGTGGCTAAGGTACATGACTGGGACAGCCTGTAGTCTAGTGGCTAAGGTACATGACTGGGGCAGCCTGTAGCCTAGTGGCTCAGGTACATGACTGGGACCCGGAAGGTTGGTGGTTCAAGCCGCAATGTAGCCACAATAAGAGCTGCCCCTGAGTGTGGCCTTTAACCCCACATTGCTCCGGGGGGATTGTCCCCTGCCTAGTCTCATCAACTGTAAGTTGCTTTGAACTTACAGTATCGGCTAAATAACCAATGAATAGTGGTAATGAATTGAATTTAAAAGGACAAACGGACAGTTTTATGAACGTAATTGCTGACTGCAGAGAGTATTCCCGTGCGCATATTTTAATGTTGGAGAGAGAACCCTGGGAAGGGTTTGAATATCTGCCATTCTATTAAATCCAGCTTCATATTGACGCTGGAGTATTCCCATGGTAAATTCAGCGGTAGGTTCTTGTAAGCTGAATCGATGATTATGTGATGAAGAGATTGTTTCTTTTTAATTCAGCTGTTTATTATGAGCGCTACTAGGTCTGAGTTATATTACATTTCACCAGCGAGCTCCCTATCCTTCTGCCCAGCTCACCTGTGAAAGAGAACTACGTTCCCCAGCGACCTACCTGCTTCCTGTAAATAAAGGTCAAGTAACTTGTAAAAAAAACCAAAAAAAAACCCAAATGTGATATTATTGATTTGCTGAGCGGATTGTTGGATACAGCGTGAGTTAAACACGCGATCCTGCACCCTCTGGTTTACACTGCGCACTGAGAGCAGAGCGGATCTCAGGCTCTCTTGGGCCTCACAAGCCTGGGCTTTTCGCCGTTTGCTGACGTCTGTAAATGTCTCTCTCCCCCTGCGCACGTTAGGCTGTGTTGCGGGTAGGGGGGAGATGGGTGACGGACCGAGCTCTGCTGAAACCCGGGGCCGTGTCTGAAGCGGCGTCCTTGCTTACTTCTGAGTATGTAAGTTTTGCGTGGGAAAAAGTATGCGGCTTGTTTTCTCAGTTTTTCGCGAGTTGGCGGTTTGGGACACCGCCCAGAGCCGTGTTCAGATCCGGGTTCTGCACTCCCGACGTTCCCTCCCCCCGCTTCGCAAACGGGGAATCCCCAAAATGGCGGATGAAGTATGGCAGCCGCACCCAGTGGCGTTGGGTTACGGTTTATGAAAAGGGGGGAGGGAGGGAGAACACGCTCTCCCTCGAGGCCCGGTCAGTTTCGTGTCCGTTTGTTCCTCAGTTCAGTTGAATTCAGTTTTATTTGTGCACAGTAACAGAGGAGGGAAAAGGCCGAACGCCATGCCAGAGCCCCAGAGTAGTAAACACAGTAAGCGTTTTAAAGAAAAACCTCCGCAGTGCGGAGATGAACCCAAGTCCTTGTCCGTCCTCCCGAGCAGAGCGCCTGTTCGGTTCCCTTGTTGCTCGTCAGAGATTTCACCACACGGCAGCTCAGGGGAGGGAAGA
>NC_083768.1:5786487-5818987 GCF_963514075.1 Conger conger | reverse complement strand
GAGGGAGAGAGGGATAGAGGGATGGAGGGAGAGAGGGATAGAGGGATGGAGGGAGAGAGGGATAGAGGGATGGAGGGAGAGAGGGATAGAGGGATGGGGCGAAAGAGGGATAGAGGGATGGAGGGAGAAAGGGATAGAGGGATGGGGCGAGAGAGGGATAGAGGGATGGAGGGAGAAAGGGATAGAGGGATGGGGCGAGAAAGGGATAGAGGGATGGGGCGAGAGAGGGATGGAGGGATGGAGGGAGAGAGGGATAGAGGGATGGAGGGAGAGAGGGATAGAGGGATGGGGCGAGAGAGGGATGGAGGGATGGAGGGAGAGAGGGAGAGTGGTAAGACTGGTGCAGGCAGAGCTTTGAGAAATGCCCGTCTATGATCGAGTGCGATATCTTTAAAAAAGGGCTCTCTTATCTTAATGGATTTATTTTTGTTTAATATTGCAAAAGCATTTACCACAAAATTCACATTCTTTCTAATGGCCTTTTTTTTTTCTTTTTTTTTTTTAAATTTTTTTTTTTTTTTATAAGAGTATTTTGTTTTGAACACAAATTGAAGTCATTTCAAAGGCGAATGGAAGCCAGTAAATGAGATTACTGGTAATTCTGCATGAGCCGGTCTGAGTGCATTAGAGGGCTTTCAGCTTCCAGAATTAAGTTGAAAATCCCCAGCTGAGCCAAATGAAATTCGTTGGATGGTCAATTATTCCTCAACTCTTAAGTTTCACACTTCAGATTATACCCACAGACCACTAGTATTTAAGTCACTGAACTGTAACCAGAAGAGAGAAGTAACTAAGATGGGAAATTTAGTCTCTCCACACTGGAAGTACGGAGAACTAAAATGGCCGCCTGTTGGTTGTGGGTTTCTGGTATGGGCCCAGTGGTAAACGCTCTGCCCAGGTTTTCAGCGGCGTTGACATGGGGCGTGCTCCGGGCAGTAGTGAATCTCTTCCTCCACAGGCTGAAAACACACATTACATTACATTACATTACATTAATTACATTATTGGCATTTGGCAGACGCTCGTATCCAGAGCGACGTACGACAAAGTGCATACCCATAACCAGGGATAAGTGCGCTGAAAGACCCTAGAGGGAAGTACAATTTCAACTGCTACCTGTACAACAAAGATAAGGACCAGGGCCTATTTGAATTTATTTTTTTTTTTACAAACAAATAAACAAACAAACCAAGCAAAAGTGACCAAACTTAACTATCCAAACACTGCTTACCTAGCCAACTAAAAATACCGATACACAAAGTAAATCACAAAGACAACAAGGTTCACAGGGAGGTAGGGAGGGACGGGGAGAGGTGCTGCTTGAAGAGGTGCGTCTTCAGTTTGCGCTTGAAGGTGGGAAGAGATTCTACTGTTCTGACCTCAATGGGGAGTTTGTTCCTCCACCGTAGAGCCAGAACAGACAGTAGTCGTGAGCGTGAGGTGGAGGTTCGGAGAGGGGGAGGTGGCAAGCGGCCTGTGGAGGCTGAACGAAGAGGTCTGGCAGGGGTGTAGGGTCTGATGATTTTTTGGAGGTAAGCTGGGGAAGACCCTTTAACTGCTTGGAAGGCTAGCACCAATGTTTTGAATTTGATGCGAGCCATGACAGGCAGCCAGTGGAGGGAAGTAAGCAGGGGGGTTACATGTGAGTATTTGGGAAGGTTGAAGACCAGACGAGCTGCTGCATTCTGGATAAGTTGGAGGGGTCTGATGGCGGATGCTGGGAGGCCAGCCAAGAGGGAATTGCAGTAGTCCAGGCGGGACAGAACTATCGCTTGGACCAGGAGCTGGGCCGAGTAGGGGGTGAGAAAGGGGCGGATTCTCTGTATGTTGTATAGGAAGAACCTGCATGACCGGGTCACCGCCGCAATGTTCTTGGTGAGGGACAGTCTGCTGTCCATCACCACGCTGAGGTTCCTTGCACTGGGTGATGGCGTGAGTGTGGTATCCCCGAGGGAAATGAAGAGATCCAGATGGGGAAAGGTATTAGCAGGGATGAATATCATTTCAGTCTTACCTGGGTTGAGCTTTAGATGGTGGTTGTCCATCCAGCTCTGGATGTCACTCAGGCAAGCAGAGATACGGGCTGAAACCTGCGTATCAGATGGTGGGAACGAGATGAAGAGTTTGGTATCATCCTCATAGCAGTGGTAGAATAGCCCATGTGCAGTGATCACAGGGCCAAGGGAACGAGTGTAAAGAGAAAAAAGAAGCGGGCCTAGGACTGAACCCTGGGGAACTCCTGTGGCGAGGGGCCGAGGTGTCGATACCGTATCAGCCCAGGCAACCTGGAAGGAGCGACCAGAGAGGTAGGACTCAATCCAGTCCAGGGCTGTACCACAGATGCCCGTTGCTGACAGGGCGGACAGGAGGATGGAGTGATCCACAGTGTGGAAGGCAGCAGAGAGATCTAGAAGAATGAGGACAGAGGAGAGGGAGGCTGCTCGTGCGGCATGGAGTGACTCACTGACGGAGAGGAGCGCAGTCTCTGTCGAGTGGCCCGATCTGAAGCCAGGGGGTTGACTAGCTACTAGCTCAGACAAGTTACCAGCACTAGCTAGTTGACCAGCTAGACCAACTTGAGCAGCTCAATTTCCAGACTGGTTTTACAGCAGGGTACCTGTTTAATGATCTGCTCTGACTGCTATTCTTGGCTATGCTAAGCCTACCTGTGCTGCAGCACTTAAAGCACTTTCTAGAAAGGTCATATTTATTCACATATTTTAATTTTATCTCTGCTGTGACCCTAATGACGAGCCTCAGTTCTTTGTCGCCTGAACCTTTTTGTACACGGTCATCGCGGTCACTCTGGATATGCGTGTCTTCTGCATAAATGCCTAAATGGAAATGTATGTATATGTGCTGGAGATTAACTCCGTTCCTCCATTCTTGGCTCCGTCTTTACTAGGTTATTGACATTGGCACTCACAGTGTGATTATTATGCAATGGCCTCATTGTGTTTAAAATATCAGTTGGCTGTGGTATACAGTGAACATGTGTTTCTGTAGTGAGGCCTCTCTGGGGTCAGAAATAGGCTCGGTAGCCAACAAGATGTCTCATTGGAATACGACAGGAAAAGGCACTAACCACTTGTGAAAATCTTTTTTGCTTCTGTCCTTCATAACTTGCGCTGAAGGGGGCTCACGTTAAACCCTTTGGAGAGTCGTTTTATTTAAGTTAAGTTTCATTCTCAATTCTAAGACCGTGTTCTAGAACTCCTAACGCTTTCAGTGGCCAGCGGTGATTGTGACATCAGCGTTAGAATGTTGGGTTAAGTTAAGAACACTCTAATCGCGTTCTGTGCGCATCCGTGAAATCTTATGCGCGTAGAAGGGGGTGTAATCCGCACTGGAACGAGTCGTGAAACGGGCCGGCCTATCACGGGCAGCTCCCGAAACCACGGAGAGCACAGAGGACAGAAAACAGACGTAGCGTTCGCTCACGAGTCGGAGCGTGTGACCGTCCATGGGACCGAGATGGCATTCGCTGCGGGCAAATTTGCTGGAGAATGTCTGACGCCATGTGACCGTTTTTCCTCTGCTGTGCTCTGCCACCGTGGGTCGGGGGGTGGGGGGGGGGGCGCTAACTCCTGGACACGCTCAATGTGAGCAGTGTGGAGCTGCCCCAGCTGGTCTGGGGTGGACGGGGCTTCCTGGCAGGGTAACGGCCACCGCTTGTGGGGCTGGTGGGGGGAGGGAGTGGGGTAGAGATGGAGAGACCGAAATATGGAGAGAGAGAGAGAGAGCTGGCTGGCTGGCTGACCTACATAGCTCCCTGGTTGTTGTGGCGTGTGGCGCAGGTCTCCTGGTCTCATAGAGAGAGAGAGAGAGAGAGAGAGAGAGAGAGAGAGAGGGGGGGGAGGAGAGGGAGTGAGAGAGGGTTAGATAGAGAGAGGGGGAAGGAGAGAGAGGGAGGGAGGAGAGGGATGGAGGGAGGGAGAGAGAGGGGGAGAGAGAGACGCTCAGCTGCCCTGCACATGCTGAAAGAGCGGGAAACACAGCTGCTTCTGCTGGCTCCTGATTGGCTCTGATATCCGACAGGGCTTTGCACAGCGATAGAAAGGGATGAGAGAGAGAGAGGAGAGGTGGAGGATGGAGAGAAAGAGGGGGGATGAGAGAGTGGGTGGGAGGAGAATGAGAGAGAGAGGAAGAGGGAGAGGAAAAGAGGGGGGAGAGAAAGAGGAAAGGGGGAGGAGAAGGGAGCAAGGGAGGAGAGCAGAGAGAGAAAAACATCCTGATGTGGGGGAAAAAAAATAAAAAGATAAAGAGCAATCTTCGGTGTTAAATCAGCTCTTATAGAGTAAGTGCAGTACCAGTTGAACTCGAGAGTGCATGTACTCTTGTCCACAGTTAACACTATTAAACTGTATATTGTACTGCAAGCGCTGAGGATTGCCTGGAAAGCGGCCTCTCTGTGCGAGAGACCCGCTCTGACCCGCAGCCGAACTGCGGCCGCAGCCTTTGTGTGCTCAGGATGAAGCGTGTCTGCCCCGGAGGACACGGCGCATGTCGTAATTAACAGTGCGGGAGCTTCCCTCAGGAGGCCTGGAGCGCGCAGCTATGGTGGGGGGGGGGGGGGGATGATGAAAGCAGAATACCTTATTTAATTGAGAATGTAAAATCGAAATTAACAAAACATTCCTTTGCCTCTGGCGGGCGGCACTCTGGGAGGGAGGGGGGGAGCTGAGGGCCGTACAGCAGGGAACTCCAACTCCCAGAGTACTGCAGTGCATGCGGGGTTAAAACTCCAACTCCCAGAGTACTGCAGTGCATGCGGGGTTAAAACTCCAACTCCCAGAGTACTGCAGTGCATGCGGGGTTAAAACTCCAACTCCCAGAGTACTGCAGTGCATGCGCGGTTAAAACTCCAACTCCCAGAGTACAGCAGTGCATGCGGGGTTAAAACTCCAACTCCCAGAGTACTGCAGTGCATGCGCGGTTAAAACTCCAACTCCCAGAGTACATGGCGGCCTGTAGCGTAGTGGTTAAGGTGAATGACTGGGACACACAAGGTCGGTGGTTCTAATCCCGGTGTAGCCACAATAAGATTCGCACAGCTGTTGGGCCCTTGCGCAAGGCCCTTAACCCTGCATTGCTCCAGGGGAGGATTGTCTCCTGCTTAGTGTAATCAACTGTACGTCACTCTGGATAAGAGCGTCTAATGCCAATAGTGTGATGTAATGTACCACAGTGCATGTGGGGTTAAAATTCAAAATCCCAGAGTACCGCAGTGTCTGCTGGTTTAACTCCAGTCCTGGAGGGGGCGCTGTGTCTGCTGGTTTAACTCCAGTCCTGGAGGGCCACAGTGTCTGCAGGTTTAACTCCAGTCCTGGAGGGCCGCAGTGTCTGCAGGTTTAACTCCAGTCCTGGAGGGCCGCAGCGTCTGCAGGTTTAACTCCAGTCCTGGAGGGCCGCATCGTCTGCAGGTTTAACTCCAGTCCTGGAGGGCTGCAGTGTCTGCAGGTTTAACTCCAGTCCTGGAGGACCACAGTGTCTGCAGGTTTAACTCCAGTCCTGGAGGGCCGCAGTGTCTGCAGGTTTAACTCCAGTCCTGGAGGGCCGCAGTGTCTGCAGGTTTAACTCCAGTCCTGGAGGGCTGCAGTGTCTGCAGGTTTAACTCCAGTCCTGGAGGGGGGCGCAGTGTCTGCAGGTTTAACTCCAGTCCTGGAGGGGGCACTGTGTCTGCAGGTTTAACTCCAGTCCTGGAGGGCCGCAGTGTCTGCAGGTTTAACTCCAGTCCTGGAGGGCCGCAGTGTCTGCAGGTTTAACTCCAGTCCTGGAGGGCCGCAGTGTCTGCAGGTTTAACTCCAGTCCAGGAGGACTGCAGTGTCTGCAGGTTTAACTCCAGTCCTGGAGGGCCGCAGTGTCTGCAGGTTTAACTCCAGTCCTGGAGGGCCGCAGTGCCTGCAGGTTTAACTCCAGTCCTGGAGGGGGCAGTGTCTGCAGGTTTAACTCCAGTCCTGGAGGGGGGCGCAGTGTCTGCAGGTTGAACTCCAGTCCTGGAGGGGGCGCTGTGCATGTTTGGGCTGGAGGGCTCTCCCCCTGGCATCGCCCAGCCCCCCCACCCCCTTGAATGACTGCCTGTGACTGTGTCCGTCCTTTAAGCGCGAGGGCTTTTCACGCCCCTTCTTCTGGGCTGTAAATTGGCTAATTCTGCCGCTGTGCTGTTTCACATGTAAATGAGGCTGTAAACAGTGCGCTTGTAGAAGAAGAGTTCCTGATTAAATAAAACTCTACCAGCCCCAGTGCCAGTTCGGGTAATTACTGGAGATTATTATAATATTTGCTTTAGTGAGACTGCTTTTTTTTTTTTCCCCATTTGTGAGGATATTCTGTGCTATGAAACTTGCTATTTATGGAGCTGCGTGGTTAGCCAAACATATTAGTGGCTGGAATGTATTGCTGGATTGCATGCACACAACACACACACACACTTTCATGCTCTGTCACATGCACACACACACACACACACACACACACACACACTTTCATGCTCTGTCACATGCATGCATACACACACACACACACACACATCCACACACACACACACACACACACACACTTTCATGCTCTGTCACACACACACACACACACACACACTTGCATGCTCTGTCACATGCACACACACACACTCACACACTTTCATGCTCTGTCACACACACACACACACACACTTGCATGCTCTGTCACACGCACATGCACACACACACACACACACTCACACACTTTCATGCTCTGTCACATGCACACACACACACACACACACACACACTTGCATGCTCTGTCACACGCACACACACACACACACACACACATGCACACACACACACACACACACACACACACACACATCCACAGTGGCTCAGATTATCAGCTGTCCCTCTGAGATGTGTCACTTGGCATGGAGAAACAACATAAATACAGAATTTTTTTTAAAGTGGGCAGATTTGTCATTTGGCCAAGGAAATAGTTTTAGCTTTCAGGACGCCGAGTCCAAAAGAGGCATTGTGTGAGTTGAGACGGTTGTCCTAGCCATTCACAAAGTGTCCTGGTGCAGCTCAAGGTGTTGATTGAAGGCCATCGTTAGTTGATTCGTTGAATGTCAGTTTTGTTTGCATGGCTAGAACTAAAGCCTTCTGGGGTAGGATCGGACACCTCTGGTTTAATGTTTGCATTGTTCATGTAAACACCCAGTGGTGCATTATTAGAAGCTTTAATAACAGATGTTATTATTCGTGGAAAGGAATAGAAATAAGGCAAAGGATATTTGGTCAGTCTTGGAGCTGACTTCAGAGTAGGTCTCTCTGTCCTTTGGGTTGAGATGCTGTGGGGTCACCGGCCTTGTATCTGGTGGATGGTGGAAGATGGATTTTGCAGCTGTGGTGTTTTTTTTTTCCCTGAAGAGTGAATAATCATGTCAGTCTCACTCTTCCTGGCTCTGGTTGGTGTTGTCCAGATGCTGCTGGCTTACCACACACATGCTGTTGTAATTTTCATTTTACAGTTATTTATCTGACGCTTTTATCCGAAGCGACTTACAGTTGATGAGACTAAGCAGGGTGGACAATGCAGGGTTAAGGGGCCTTGATCAAGGGCCCAACGGCTGTGCGGATCTTATTGTGGCAGCACTGAGGTTTGAACCACCAACCTTCCGGGTTCCGGTGATGTACCTTATCCACTAGGCTACAGGCTGCATTCACTTACGTTTTAATTTAACGTTGCAATTTTTTGCTTCAATGTAGTTTATGTGCTTTTCAAGACCATGAATAAATCCCTTTTTTATTAAAAACGGTGACTCGACTCATAACGCTCTTAATCTACGTCAAGATATGATTTCTGACATTATAGAAACACGGCTGTGAGAAACCAAGGGCATTTTTCAAATAGCTGGCTGTTTACATATTCTACTGTGGCTCAACAAACATCAAGAGCACCATAAGCAAATACAGTAAAATGTATAACTAAACCAGGCAGCACACACGGACTAATGCAGACGGTTTGCTGCAGTTGTCCTTCGTCTTCTCCGCACGGCATCCTGTTAATTTCCCATTTGCTGCGGAACCCCGGCTGATTATCATTTAAGTCGGTAAAGAGCCGACCGACTAAGCTAATTATCTGTGTTCGAAGCGCTGCTTTCCCGTCCCCGGACTCGTTTTGTTCCAGTGCGATTTTCCGGGGCTTCGGAACATCCAACTCTGTGTGCCCAAAAATAAAATTGATTAAAGTTCAGCGCTGCCTATTTTTTCGTGTGTGTTTTCGGCAAAAGTTAGTAGAACCCAGAGAGGGAGAGAAAGAGAGTGATTCACCTGAACCTGCCACCTATCGTGTAGCCTACTAAAGCACGCTTTTTGAGTTACTGAACCCATGTAACTATTATTTATTTATTTATTATTATTTTGTAGCATTTTTCTTTCAGACATTTCCCCCACAAAGTTCACTTTAATGGTCACATTGCGTGAGACACCGACAGCGTTAAATTTGTTTACTTAAGCAAAAAAAAATTATGTTTTCTCCCTGATACTGTTGTCATCAGACAGACGGGAGACTTTCTCTCTTTTGTGCGTTAATATGCAGTTTCTGTTGAATGCGTTCCTCCTGCGGCACAATTAAGCGGCGTATTCACTATAGAGTCCGTGAGAGTCGTGTTTCCACCGCTCATTCTGTGCCTCTCCTTGACGTCTCTTTCACCGCGGAGAACAGATCGCCCGTCGTGGGTTTCTCGTTTCAATGCTTCTGTTGACACAGGACTATAATTGTCGTGGCCATAATGCTTGACTGGGACCGTTTCTCAGAAACTTTTATCTATGCTCAACATCTCATGAATGCCTACAGAAAAAAAAAACCCAGTACAGTATGTAACAGAATTAAATGGTTAATATAATGGCCATTTCAAACATGACTACAGTTAATAATAGCTTAGGCCTATGTTTAATGTATTGCACACTATATCTGATCCAGGTTCTCTAATGCTTCAGGGTACAACAGGATTGAACATTGCTAGTTCAGCTTCATAAACCAAAGTGCTGCGTACGGGGCGGCAACACGCCCGCTCAGTTTGTTGATGGCTGAATGTGCTGAACTCCGTTTGCGATTTGCTTGGTGTGGTGCTGCACTGTGGTTTTTCCGTGGTCTGAAAATGTGCTAACTATGTCGTAGCGTCCCATAATGACAGCCACGAATATAGCCATGTGCCGGAGGACATCGATACATTATTCATAACGGCCCGCTACCGGTGTCGGTTTCATAACTGAGGAAATGCTGAGGTCCATATGCTGTAACTTCTTCCGTGAGATGCCGCTTCATTCAAAGTCGCCGGTTATAGCCCGCGTGTACGTTTAGCAAGCTGTCATTTTTCTAGCTGATCCAGATCTCTGAATTGCTGATGCATATACGCTTTATAGGCAGTAGCCTATGCATTATTTTAAAAATACATTTTTGAAAGACATTTGCACAGCTGCGGTCATTACGCTTGCCGGATGTTGCGGGGTAGGCTACGTTCATAGACTGTATAAAAATAGGCGAATTCGCACTGCAGAAAGCTGAACGGACGAGTTTTGGATTTTAATACAAACGCGATGCTGTCACACAGCGCCGCGTATGTGCTTCCGTTAAAAAAAAAAAAAAAAAAAAACGCAGTTCCGTTGATCCTCGTAGGCTGTAGCGCTTTAATGGGGGCTGCCGGTCTCTCGTTGTGAGATCGGGCGCGACTGAGCTCCCGTTTCCCCTCAGCGCGGAAACGGAGAGACGGGAGTCACGCACCAGGGGCCTGTAGACGTCCTCTATCCTCCGCCACTGTCAGTCCGTTTCGCCTGAGCGGTCAGCACCGCGGAGAGAGAGAGGGAGACCATTAGCCTCGCCGCTGTCTGTGTCGGGTGCCTGGCGCTGTCAACGCTCGACCGTGGCTGCTGAGCGCACCCCGCCATCCCGCCATCCCGCATGCCAAACGGTTTCCCCGCTGTCAGCTTTGTGTCGAAGAAGTGCCCCGGCGCTGCTCTTCAAATGGAGGGTGATTTCTTCTTGTGTTTACCATAATATCGCGGTTCTCTGTTTCTTCTGGGTTTAAAAAAAATAATAATTTATATATATATATATATATATATATATTTTTTTTTAATCCTCTCCAGAAATAAATGGCGATATTCGCCTTCTGCCTACATGAATGTGTTAAAATTCCGACAACCCAACGAAATTAGAAATTTGGTTCTAATGGTAACGAACAGGTTTCGAGCATTTTCTTTCCGGGATCTTCCGCGCTTCACACCTGTGGCACGCCTTCACACCTATGTTCCATAACGCGCTGGAAAGTGCTCCCCTATGGAATCGAGCCAAAGCCTTGCTGAGCCCTTTATTTTAGTGCCGGTGAAGGGGAAAACCAGGAACTACATCCTGGAGAAAAGGTATTCATTATTCCGCAGGTTGGGTAACACGAGATCCACGCCCTGAAAACCGCATTAGTTGCTGTACATACAACACAACACGGGCTGAACGGATGGGACCAGCGTTTCGGGTCCTGGAACCCGGTCCTTCCGCAATCATACCAGACCACTGCTCTTATTTAGCCTGCTGCATACACCCCTCCACTCAATAAACTGCCAAAAAAAAAGGCAGTTACCAAACCTGGAGACGCGTTGAAAACACCTTCTTAATGTGCTGGAACAAGTCAGTGTTTCCCCTTCGTCTGTTATTGTGGCACTTTAACGCTTTTCTTGAATTGAAACGCACGAGGAAAACACACGTTGGATAACAGTGAGTGAGTCTCTGCTCGTGTGTGGAAGTGGAAGTGGATGCTGTGACCTCTGAATCCCTAATTCCTGTGATATTTAATCAGCACTGTGGCCATGTAGGGTGAAGCCTGGTGTTTTGGTCTGGCCGCTTGGTGTCCTCACGCAGTGAACGTAAGCGTATCATTTGGTAAACCATTATGTACGTTCAGTATGTGTGTGTGTGTATGTATGTATGGGTAAACTGTGCTGATTTAAGTTGGGGGTTTTTTTTTTCCTCCCACAATGCCTCTGGTCCCTGGAGTGACCGGCCTCTCTGTCATATGGAGCGTTGCGGGAACTGGCAGGCCCGGCAGTCTGCCGTTTTCTGGATCGGAGAGCACCCCCGGAGGAATGCGTCGCGTTTAAATAATCCAACAGCTGTAATTCAGGCCTGAATAATGGACCCGCCGATGCATCTCTGAACAGGCAGTGCCGGGGAGCACAGAGTGAAGGGATCAGACCTTTAAACGAGAGACGAGCGGGAGAGCGATGTGATCATGTGGACGGCGAAGGGCCCTCGCTCTTGTCCGGGTCAGCGGACCTGTAGAGCTCGTCAACAGGACCCGGGCCCAGAGTACTGAGACCGTGCGTGGGCCCAGTTCAGCTCCGACGACGTGGGGGAGCCTGTAGCCCAGCGATTAAGGTACATCACTGGGACCCCGGAGGTTCGATCCCCGGTGTAGCCACAATAAGATCCATACGCACAGCCGTTGGGCCCTTGAGCAAGGCCCTTAACCCTGCTTTGCTCCAGGGGGAGGATTGTCTCCTGCTTAGTCTAATCAACCATAAGTCACTTTGGATAAAAGCGTGGCTAAATAACAAATTATTATAATCTTTATTATTATTAACAAAGCAGGGATTACTGAGTTAGCTTGATGCGTGAAACCCGGAACAGGGCCCTGCTTTTTACATTCCAGTGCAAATCATTTTTCTCTTTGGAATGTCAACAGTGTCTCCAAAGAACCCAAATCAGGGTTTTTGCCCTCAGTCCCACAGCAGTGAGAGCCTGGATATTAAAGTGAAGGACATTGAAATCAAGGATATTACAGTTGAAATGACCTCTCGGTCTCTAAGGGTCTGTGTCTCATATCATCTATCCAGGTGTGTAGGCTGAGGAGCCAGTGACCGCGCTTAAAGAGACCAGCATTCACAAATAATCGCCGTGTCCATTATCAATGGGCATTCTTTATGGCAGCAGCTCATTTTACCTGCCCCAGTGAATTGTGGGAGTGTTATACCAAAAGGGAGGGGGGGGGGCTGTTATTCAATATAAAACATCCTGTTTGGGATGATTCCAGAAGAGAGTGAAATTCAGCTCCCGAGGGCTGATGAAACCGAATCTGCAGTGAGCTGAACGATGTAGCTGAACAGGTGCAAACAGAAGAGTCTTTAAATAAAAGGGAAAAAAAAGAAGAAGAAAAGATCAGTACCGCACACGCCTTTGTTTGGGAGGTTGAAGCTGTTGACATTGCACGACCAGGTGCATGTTTTCATAGAGGGTGAACCTGCTTCTGTGTTCTAAGGGTAGACAGACTGCTCTGTGGTAAAGTCAGCAAAATTAGTAGAAATCTGTCAGTAAATCTGCATCACGAAGCCTTTTAACCGGCTGGAACGTGCGTTAACCCTTTGTTGGGGAGGTTTTTTACGAATGTTTTTAATTTAATTCAATCCCCCCCCCCCCTCTCTCTACATTCTAAGCCAGAGTTCTAGAACTCCATTCCTTTCTGTTGGCAGTAGCGATTGTGACATCAGCATTAGAATGTTCAGTTGAGATTATTCCGATGGCATATTCCTGACCTCACACCTTAAAGGCTTAAGGAGCACGGGCCTGCTGGTGTTTTGACGGTTCAGAACTTGAAAGGGTGTGTCAGGTAGCCTGTTCTCCTATTGGCTGTGGCCTCGCCCGGGGAGGTTAGGCATCGAGCCGGCAGCATTGTCCTCTATCTCGCCTCACAATACGGACTCCCCTGATTGGTTGGGCACCTGTTCTCTGCCTTTGGTAGCTGGGCATGACTGGTGGAAGGCAGCGTGAAGAGGCAGCTCTCCCGAACAGACGAAGGAGGCAGCAGTGATAGGCCCCGGCTCCTCCAGGCGGGGTGGAAAGGTGGTGGATGAGTGTTGGTTAAAAGAGAAATGGCTGCAGACAGTTTTTCTGGGCGCTGGGGAGACACACTGTGTCTCTGGCTGGCTGTAATAGCGCAGCGGGAGATGGAGTAGCACAATGAACCTGCTAAAGCCTGCTAATAAGCTCAGACCTGCTGCCAAGGTCGCCCAAAACACACCAATGTCACAACTCACTGAGTTTTGGCAACGTTACCTCAGATACACAAACGTGCCCTCAGACATGCAGACACACACAACACACACCAGACACACACACACACACACACACACACACCACAAATACATGCAGACACACACAACACACACCACACACACACACACACACACACCAGACACACACAACACACACCACACACACACACACACACCATACACACACACACACACACACACAGAAACACACTCACGCACCACAAACACATGCAGATGCACACACATTCACACACATGCACACACACACACACACACACACACACCATACACACACCACACACACACACACACACACACACACACACTATACACACACACACACACACACACACAGAAACACACTCACGCACCACAAACACATGCAGATGCACACGCATCCACACACATGCAAACACACACACACATTCGCACACATGCAGACACACACACACACACTCGCACACATGCAGACACACACACACACACACGTCAGTATGTGAGGCGATCTCCCCGTGTCTCTCCCCTGATTGGACGCGGGGGACGATCCCGTGGTGATTGGCTCTGTCCGCCTGCATCCTGTGCGTTCCCTTCGTCAGCAGAGCGTAATTAACGCTGCCGGTGTCTCTGCGTCTCATTTTAATCAGCCTGCGGCGCTGAGGGGGTTCATACCTCTATCTGCCAGCGCTTAGTCTAAAACCGCACACCCCACGCCTCGTCCGCCCTGTCCGTCAGGGACCGGGTCACCAGCCAGGAGCAGGGCATTGTGGGGGAACGGCTGATCGGCGGAGTTTCATTTCTTCCAGTGACTGAATTATGGATATTGTCTCCCCGCAGAGCTGGAAAAACCCAGTACAGAACGTCCACTGCAGAAAAACAAGCTCCACAATATTTAGTCTTAAAAATTGGTCTTTTACCAAATTTCGTCTTATATTTCTGTCTTACATCTAGACTTAAAATCTTGTTTCTATTACTTTTTTGTTTTTGATGGAAAAAGTGAAACATATTGCCAATGATGTGAAGACTGCCGTTTGACCCTTTGCACGATTTGCCGATGGGGTATGACATTTTCGCTTGGCAAGCAAACCGTAACTTAAAACAAGCTAATCTTTCTACGTTCTGCAAGATCATTTCTCTCTCATTATGTGATTAAAACACTCGTTAAGACAGACGTTTTTTTGCAGTGTCCTCCACAGTATTCTGGTTCCAGGCACTTGGATTAGTTAATTCGCGCATTTCTTCAGCCAGGAGGGAGAACTGTTGACCGAGTGAAATGGGCGGGCTGAGCTCATGGGAGGAGGAAACACATGGCGGGACTCTTACTTTCTGACCCCTGGACTTCCCCCCCTCCCTGTCCCCTCAGAGAGGCCCGGCTGACCTTTAAGGCCACCAGGAAATGGAGGCTCCAGCAGCCGAATTTCTGAAGGGCAGGCGTCAACCGAAACCTCCCCCCCCCTCCTCCTCACGCGTCGATGTGACTGATGTCAAAGGAGGAGGGGGAAGCGGAGATGTAGGCTGTGGCTCAGGCAGTAAGAGCAGTCGGAGGGTTGCCAGTTCGATCCCCCGCCCGGGCTGTGTCGAAGTGTCCCTGAGCAAGACGCCTAACCCCCAAATGCTCCTGACGAGCTGGTCAGCGCCTTGCATGGCAGCCAATCGCCGTCGGTGTGTGTGTGTGTATGAATGGGTGAATGAGAAGCATCAATTGTACAGGGCTTTGGATAAAGGCGCTATATAAATGCCAACCATTTACCATTTACTGTGGCTCTGGGGGGAAGAATACGCGTCGCTGTGTGAGAGGATGTTGAGTGGAGAGGAACGGAAAATTGACTTCATCGACATACACGCCCGCTGGTACACGATGATTTAAAATCTTAATTTAACTCATTTTCCAGGAAGCGGATGGTAAAAAGGCGTGAAAATACACAAGTATTACAATTACATCGTGTCTGGGTAGGGGTGTGGGTCTGGAACATACGCAGTGCTGTGCTTTGTGTCTGGGTAGGGGGGTGTGGGTTCTCGATCATAAGCAGTGCTGTGCTTTGTGTCTGGGTAGGGGGGTGTGGGTTCTCGATCATAAGCAGTGCTGTGCTTTGTGTCTGGGTAGAGGGGTGTGGGTTCTCGATCATAAGCAGTGCTGTGCTTTGTGTCTGGGTAGAGGGGTGTGGGTTCTCGATCATAAGCAGTGCTGTGCTTTGTGTCTGGGTAGAGGGGTGTGGGTTCTCGATCATAAGCAGTGCTGTGCTTTGTGTCTGGGTAGAGGGGTGTGGGTTCTCGATCATAAGCAGTGCTGTGCTTTGTGTCTGGGTAGAGGGGTGTGGGGTCTGGAACATAAGCAGTGCTGTGCTTTGTGTCTGGGTAGTGGGGTGTGGGTTCTCGATCATAAGCAGTGCTGTGCTTTGTGTCTGGGTAGGGGGGTGTGGGTTCTCGATCATAAGCAGTGCTGTGCTTTGTGTCTGGGTAGAGGGGTGTGGGGTCTGGAACATAAGCAGTGCTGTGCTTTGTGTCTGGGTAGGGGGGTGTGGGAGTTTGGTGTTAAAGGTGGTATAAATGGCATGCGGTA
This sequence comes from Conger conger, assembly GCF_963514075.1. Lineage (NCBI taxonomy): Eukaryota > Metazoa > Chordata > Actinopteri > Anguilliformes > Congridae > Conger > Conger conger. The sequence continues at coordinate 5,803,354 of NC_083768.1, read as the reverse complement.
AGCACATGCCCCTGGACATCCTAATCTGAAGGCACTTACCCCCCGCTGCCCTCCCCTGGGTGTCAGGCTGAGGGGGTGGGGGTGGGGGGGACGTCCCGCTGACAGCCACTAATGGTGGAACTCCTGTCTCCGCTGGCGGGCTATCAGAGCGCACGGCTTTCCGCGAAACAGGGTCGCTCCACTGACAGCGAAGAGATCGTGAACACTCACTGTCACCCGACGTAGACCGCGGTCGTTGTCCTTCGCAAAAAGTGAAAACGCACTCCGGTCTCCCAAATTATAAACCTACTGTCGCTGGGGCTATAAGGAAGAAGGTCCGAATGCATGTTTTAGTGTTAATTGAGGAAAAGATTGGCCGTAACCGTGGTGACCCAGCAGACACACAGAAAGCCCCGGAACCTGAGCATGCTCATCAGCGCTCTGCGCAGAGGCCGGAGGGGGCGCTTATCCCCCACGGGTGGCATCTATCCATCCATCCATCCATCCCTCCATCCATCCATCCCTCCATCCATCCCCCCCATCCATCCATCCCCCCATCCATCCATCCCTCCATCCATCCATCCCCCCATCCCTCCATCCCTCCCTCTGTCTGTGTGTGTCCCAGGCCCATCCCCCATCCCTCCATCCATCCATCCCTCCATCCCTCCCTCTGTCTGTGTGTCTCAGGCCCATCCCCCATCCCTCCAACTCTCCATCCATCCATCCCTCCATCTCTCCATCTCTCCATCCCTCCCTCCATCTCTCCATCCCTCCCTCTGTCTGCGTGTGTCCCAGGCCCATCCCCCCATCCATCCATCTCTCCATCCATCCATCCATCCATCCCTTCCTCTGTCTGTGTGTGTCCCAGGCCCATCCCCTCATCCCTCCATCTCTCCATCCCTCTCTTCCTCTGTCTGTGTGTGTCCCAGGCCCATCCCCTCATCCCTCCATCTCTCCATCCCTCCCTCTGTCTGTGTGTGTCCCAGGCCCATCCCCTCATCCCTCCATCTCTCCATCCCTCTCTTCCTCTGTCTGTGTGTGTCCCAGGCCCATCCCCTCATCCCTCCATCTCTCCATCCCTCCCTCTGTCTGTGTGTGTCCCAGGCCCATCCCCTCATCCCTCCATCTCTCCATCCCTCTCTTCCTCTGTCTGTGTGTGTCCCAGGCCCATCCCCTCATCCCTCCATCTCTCCATCCCTCTCTTCCTCTGTCTGTGTGTGTCCCAGGCCCATCCCCTCATCCCTCCATCTCTCCATCCCTCCCTCTGTCTGTGTGTGTCCCAGGCCCATCCCCTCATCCCTCCATCTCTCCATCCCTCCCTCTGTCTGTGTGTGTCCTAGGCCCATCCCCTCATCCCTCCATCTCTCCATCCCTCCCTCTGTCTGTGTGTGTCCCAGGCCCATCCCCTCATCCCTCCATCTCTCCATCCCTCTCTTCCTCTGTCTGTGTGTGTCCCAGGCCCATCCCCTCATCCCTCCATCTCTCCATCCCTCCCTCTGTCTGTGTGTGTCCCAGGCCCATCCCCTCATCCCTCCATCTCTCCATCCCTCTCTTCCTCTGTCTGTGTGTGTCCCAGGCCCATCCCCTCATCCCTCCATCTCTCCATCCCTCTCTTCCTCTGTCTGTGTGTGTCCCAGGCCCATCCCCTCATCCCTCCATCTCTCCATCCCTCCCTCTGTCTGTGTGTGTCCCAGGCCCATCCCCTCATCCCTCCATCTCTCCATCCCTCCCTCTGTCTGTGTGTGTCCCAGGCCCATCCCCTCATCCCTCCATCTCTCCATCCCTCCCTCTGTCTGTGTGTGTCCCAGGCCCATCCCCTCATCCCTCCATCTCTCCATCCCTCCCTCTGTCTGTGTGTGTCCCAGGCCCATCTCCTCATCCCTCCATCTCTCCATCCCTCCCTCTGTCTGTGTGTCCCAGGCCCATCCCCTCATCCCTCCATCTCTCCATCCCTCTCTTCCTCTGTCTGTGTGTGTCCCAGGCCCATCCCCTCATCCCTCCATCTCTCCATCCCTCTCTTCCTCTGTCTGTGTGTGTCCCAGGCCCATCCCCTCATCCCTCCATCTCTCCATCCCTCTCTTCCTCTGTCTGTGTGTGTCCCAGGCCCATCCCCTCATCCCTCCATCTCTCCATCCCTCTCTCCCTCTGTCTGTGTGTGTCCCAGGCCCATCCCCTCATCCCTCCATCTCTCCATCCCTCTCTCCCTCTGTCTGTGTGTGTCCCAGGCCCATCCCCTCATCCCTCCATCTCTCCATCCCTCTCTCCCTCTGTCTGTGTGTGTCCCAGGCCCATCCCCTCATCCCTCCATCTCTCCATCCCTCTCTCCCTCTGTCTGTGTGTGTCCCAGGCCCATCCCCCATCTCTCCATCTCTCCATCCATCCCTCCATCCATCCATCCCTCCATCTCTCCATCTCTCCATCCCTCCCTCCATCTCTCCATCCCTCCCTCTGTCTGCGTGTGTCCCAGGCCCATCCCCCCATCCCCCCATCCATCCATCTCTCCATCCATCCATCCATCCCTCCCTTCCTCTGTCTGTGTGTGTCCCAGGCCCTTCCCCCCACCCCCCCATCTCTCCATCCCTCTCTTCCTCTGTCTGTGTGTGTCCCAGGCCCATCCCCTCATCCCTCCATCTCTCCATCCCTCTCTTCCTCTGTCTGTGTGTGTCCCAGGCCCTTCCCCCCACCCCCCCATCTCTCCATCCCTCTCTTCCTCTGTCTGTGTGTGTCCCAGGCCCTTCCCCCCACCCCCCCATCTCTCCATCCCTCTCTTCCTCTGTCTGTGTGTGTCCCAGGCCCTTCCCCCCACCCCCCCATCTCTCCATCCCTCTCTTCCTCTGTCTGTGTGTGTCCCAGGCCCTTCCCCCCACCCCCCCCATCTCTCCATCCCTCCCTCTGTCTGCGTGTGTCCCAGGCCCATCCCCCCATCCCTCCATCTCTCCATCCCTCTCTTCCTCTGTCTGCGTGTGTCCCAGGCCCATCCCCCCATCCCTCCATCTCTCCATCCCTCTCTCCCTCTGTCTGTGTGTGTCCCAGGGGGCCTGACGGCTCGTAGTGTAGGCCCTCAGGTCCACTTCCGAGGGGCTCCAGAGAGTTTGGAAGGCCCCCGTGGGGCTGCCCCAGCAGAAAGCCCGCTGGAGTGGAGTTGTACTAACTGACAGACCCCCCCCCCCCCCCGCCCATCCCCCCTTCCCTCCCTCGCAAAGAGACTCCCAGGGAGAGAAATAAATCAGTAGAAATCGAAGTCGGGAAGAATGTTCCGGAACATTTAATAAGGTTTTATTCCTCTCCCCCCCGTGAAGGGGTGACGGCACTCGCTGCTTTGAGCTCCGTGATCTCAGCGCCTACCACCGCTGCACGTGGCGTGGGCCGTCCACTCAGTGCGGCGCGTTGCATTCTGGGATGCAAGCTACATGCCCGGGAGCCTGGAGGGTTGGTGGCTCAAGCCTCGCTGTGTGTAGCCACAATATTTATCCAAAGCAACATACGGTTGGACTCAGCAGGGGACATCCCCCCCCCCTGGAGCAATGTGGGGTTAAAGCGCAACTGAGGACTTAAGATCAGTGTAGCTGTTGTGCTACATCGGGGCTTGAACCTGCAACCTTCCGGGTCCCAGTCATGCACTTGAGCCACGAGGTTTAGGGGAGTTGAACTGAATTGTGCCTGGAGCGGCTGAATGCGGGGTAGATGGGTGTTCCTCTGTGTTTTGGGCGGTGATGGACGGGGTAGATGGGGGTTCCTCTGTGTTTCGGATGGTGATGGACGGGGTAGATGGGGGTTCCTCTGTTTCGGGCGGTGACGGACAGGGTAGATGGGTGTTCCTCTGTGTTTCGGGCGGTGGTGAACAGGGTAGATGGGGGTTCCTCTGTGTTTCGGGCGGTGGTGAACAGGGTAGATGGGGGTTCCTCTGTGTTTCGGGTGGTGATGGACGGGGTAGACGGGGGTTCCTCTGTGACGCTGGGGCTCAGGTGTCTGGCTCTGATTGGGGTTGCTCAGCCCCAGAGGATCGGCTGGAGAACGCGGGAGAGCCGACCGCGATTACATCCCTCACCGCGAAGTCTCTTCTGCGCCTCCCAACGACCCATCTGCAGCAAATCATACCTTCCTTATCAAAGCTTTTATCCAGGGAGGGAGGGAGGGAGATGAGGAGAAGGAGGGGAGGGTGGGGGGGAATGAGTGAGGGAGAGACAGTGGAAAAGAGAGAGAGAGAGAGAGACAGAGAGAGAGAGAGAGAGAGGGAGAGGAAAACATATGAGATTTGAATGTCATTATTATATATTTGTTAGTTGCAGGAATTGACTTCTCTGGCGTCGCGGCAGAGACACGAGAGATTAAAATAATGTATTGATATCGCAGCAAGCAAGATATTGGGATTTTAATAAAAAAAGTCCAACCCGCTAATCGCATAAAAACAAGCAAGGCAGTAACCTGCAAAGGACATCTATCTTCTGTGCTCTGTGTTTCTGTGTCTGCCTCCGGGTATTTGTGTGTGCCTGATGCAGCTCTGAGCATCTCTCTCCCCTGGAAGCGCTGGGGGAAATCGGCTAATGTTATCAGGCACTGCGTCAAACAGTCTTTAAATACTTTAGCGCTTTAAACAGCAGGACAAATACTGTTACTGCATACTGACATTTTAACCTGTTAGAGAGTTTTTTAATCAGTGTTCTAGAACTCCATTGCTTTGAGTAGTGATTGTGACATCAGCATTGGAATGTTACGTTGACAACATTCTGATCCCATATTTGTGATCTTACCACTATAGGGTTAAAACATCTATCTATTTTCTCTGTAGGGTTTGTTTATGTAAATTTAGATTTTTACAGATTATTATGTAATATTTAATCTTATGAAAATTCCCAGGGATTGGCAGGGATGTTATTGGATTTTGTCAGCATCTATCGAGTATTGCGAATGCTTGTTTTTATCAGGGATCTGACTGCTTTGGATGTTGTCTTTCGGCCGTGGCTGGTGCAGAATACTCTGTGGCAGAGCTGCCACTCTGTAGCTGGTGTTACTCGAGGCGTGTTACCGAGACCGTTTTCTTTACTCTCCAGTGATGTGGCACGCCCCTGGCATTCACAGTTACTCCTGGTCATGTCACTGAGAGTCTCATTTACCCTCACCCTCATGTACAGTGTGTGTGTGTGTGTGTTTGAGAGAGTGTGAGAGAGTGTGAGAGAGTGTGAGAGAGTGTGAGAGAGTGTGAGAGAGTGTGAGAGAGTGTGAGAGAGAGTGTGAGAGTGTGAGAGAGTGTGTGAGAGTGTGAGAGTGTGAGAGTGTGAGAGTGTGAGAGTGTGAGAGTGTGAGAGAGTGTGTGAGAGTCTCATTTACCCTCACCCTCATGTACAGTGTGTGTGTGTGTGTGTGTGTGAGAGTGTGTGAGTCTCATTTACCCTCACCCTCATGTACAGTGAGTGTGTGAGAGTGTGTGAGAGTGTGTGAGAGTGTGTGAGAGTGTGTGAGAGTGTGTGAGAGTGTGTGAGAGTGTGTGGGAGTGTGTGGGAGTGTGGGAGTGTGTCTGAGTGTGATACCCGGGTTTAAGGAGAACCTGTAGCTCAGCTGAGTGACATCAGAGCTAAAGAGAGAGGGAGATAGAGAGAGGAGGGATGGAGAGAGGGAGGGAGGCTCTGACAGCAGCAGGTAGCCTGGCGTGTGAGACAGCACTAGTCCTGAGTCATGTGGTGTAGTTTGGGGGGTAGGGGGGGTAGAGGAATGCGATACTGTCACCTTGTCCCCCCTCCCCCACGCCCCCATGCCCCCCCGCCAGGCTCCAGGTTAAATATAGAACAGTGACTCATAAAGAACTGCCACTGCTATAACTCCTCCTCAGGCCTGGAGCTGCTTCTGCCAGGGGACTGACCTGACCACTTACCACTCACTGGCTGGGGGGCCAGAGGGGGGGCCTGGTTTCAAGGGGGGGGGGGGGTAATTGATTTTGCATGTGGCTGGAAGCCAGGGTCACCAGCAGAATGGGGGGGGGGGGGGGGGGCAGGGCAAAGCGCTGTACAATTGATGCTTCTCATTCACCCATTCATACACACTCACACACCAACGGCAATTAGCTGCCCTGCAAGGCACCAACCAGCTCGTCAGGAGTATTTAGGGGTTAGGTGTCTTGCTCAGTCACACAGCCCGGGCGGGGGATCAGACCGGCAACCCTCCGACTGCCAGACGACTGCTCTTACCGCCTGAGCCAATGTCGCCTTTGGAATACCATGACACTGCAGTACCGTCAGTAATACGATGAAACTGTTTATGCTCATCTCATCCAGGAGGGAAGTTATATTTCTGCAAAACATTATGAGCGTCATGTCAGACATGGTTTACCTTGGCGCTGGCTGCCATTGGAGGGGGGTTAGGGTTAGGGTTCGGGGGGGTAATTGTTTTTGCATGTGGCCCTACCCTAGGGTCCGAACAGTAGCACTGATATCGAATCTCAGCTCAGAGGAGCAGGCTTATCTCAAAAACACTAAAATCTGCATATTTAGTTTCTTTTGATCTTCAGTTTTCTGGCCTGTGTATTTCCGCTGGTCCGTTGAACTACTTGCGCGTAGAAGAGCTGGGATGGCGCGGTCATTTCTGAGAGTTTTCGGGATGGCTTGGCATCGCAACGTCTGCTGCGGTGAACTCCACCGAGTGCCCATGTCTGGACCCTGAAAGAAATGAGAAAGAATGCCGCAGATAAATCTGGAATTCAGGAAGCGTTGTGGAACTCTGAAAGTGTTCTGGAACTACAATACTGTTCGGGAGTATTGTAGTTCCCTTTGCATTCCCACACAGGGCCAGGATCTTGGAACAAAAAAACGAAAAAAAAACTTTGGAAATCTTGAGTAGACAGAAGTCTCAAATCGAAGCTCATTATATGCAGCTACTGTATGTAGCAGTTTGTTGCTAACACAGCGGCTACAAGCGGTCTGGGTTATGTAGAGATTATCTTCGTGCTGGTGCGGTTAATTGCTAATAACAGCTGGCTAACGCAAAGGCAGGCCGTCCCTGTTTGTAAGCGGTGTGTGATTCTCGTTGTCGGAAAAGCGCTTGAAATTAATTTTTATGTCGCCTAAATTATGCAGCGTTGTGGGAGTTATCCCGAGGAATGGAGCATAATTATTTTACAGAAGCGCTCTTCAGAGACGAACACCACCCAGTGCCTCTGCTCCAGTGTCTCTGCTCCAGTGTTTTTTCACATTTAAACAGGTCACCCCTCCCCCTCCTCTCTGTAAATATGCCTGTGTGTTCATGAGGGCCTGGCCCAGCTGGAGGGGCGTCTCAGAGGGGGGGGGGGGGGGGGGGTTAAACTGTAGACGGACAGAAACGGGAGCGGTGGTGGAATAACACGGGCGCACCACTGGAAACGCGGGCCCCGACAGTTTGTGTTTGCTGCCCCATTACACTGCCTCCGGGTTCCCACAGAGCTGGGTGTGCAGTGCCTTGTGGGATAGGTCTGGGAGGGCCGCTGCACTGGCTGCTGACGGCCGGCACTGACCCGGGGCGGCCCCGGGGCCCATAAATCCTCCATAGAGGCGCTCTGGGGCCGACGAACAGGCCTCCTCTACAGCAGGTCTGTTGCTATGGCTGAACAGACCTGTGGAATGACACCTCTGGGGTGGGGGGGGGGGCTCCTGTCTGCACAAATATACACTCTGTGGACTGGGGCTGACCCAGTATAAATGTTTGCCTTTGTGAAATCGACAGGGGGGGGGGCTGGCTTCTAGACTAATTGCATGTAAAGGGGACTACACTTAAAAGCTCAGAAAAGAAGAAGAATTATCTCCTGATTTTAAGGCAGAGAAGTTATAAGATGGCTTTTATGTCATGGTTGAGTTCACCCTCTCTTTTTAAGCGCTGGGTGATTCACAGCACCAGGGGGGTATTTCACAAACCTGGATAACTGCGCTGAGTAAAACCTAGCACAGCTCTTTTTACTTCAGTCCATGTTCCAGGGGTCCATTTGTGAGGGTCCCAGGTTTTACTCAGTTATCCAGCTAACTCAGTAATCCTGCTCTGTGGGTTTTACTCAGCACAGTTATCCAGCTAACTCAGTAATCCTGCTCTGTGGGTTTTACTCAGCACAGTTATCCAGCTAACTCAGTAATCCTGCTCTGTGGGTTTTACTCAGCACAGTTATCCAGCTAACTCAGTAATCCTGCTCTGTGGGTTTTACTCAGAGCAGTTATCCAGCTAACTCAGTAATCCTGCTTTGTGGGGTTTACTCAGCGCTGTTATCCAGCTAACTCAGTAATCCTTCTTTGTGGGTTTTACTCAGTGCATTTATCCAGCTAACTCAGTAAACCTGCTTTGTGGGTTTTACTCAGCACAGTTATCCAGCTAACTCAGTAATCCTGCTCTGTGGGTTTTACTCAGCACAGTTATCCAGCTAACTCAGTAATCCTGCTCTGTGGGTTTTACTCAGAGCAGTTATCCAGCTAACTCAGTAATCCTGCTTTGTGGGTTTTACTCAGCGCAGTTATCCAGCTAGCTGCTCAGTAATCCTGCTTTGTGAAACGGGCCCTGGTGTTTGGTGATCTGGCAAAGAGACACTGCTAAATGGGGGCGAGTGTGACCTGTGGGTTTCTATGGCGACGGCGGCGGGAATCTTGGGAACGGCTGCAGGTGTGTGGGGCAGCGGCCAGGCCCCTGGGATCGAGTTTCTCTTCCTGAGGAAGTGAGGCTTGTGCCCTGAACAGCCCTGCTGGGTAACAAAAACAAGGCTATTCTCTGCAAATCCAGCCTGCACAGATACACCCACAGCTAATGCGATTAGCAGCCCCAGAGACCGAGGGAGAGAGAGAGGGAGAGGGAGAGAGGGAGCTGGAAATGAAAGAGGCTGGCAGTGGGGGGAGAGAGAGAAATGTACTGGGAGGTGTGTGGGGGAAGCTGAGAGTATTGGCCTACTTTTACGTTTCTTTGTCTAAAAAAAACAAACAAACACATCTATTAAAGGTACAATAGGTAATTTCGGACTAATGGTCAATAGAGGAATTGCAGCAACAAGAACCTTCAAACCACAACACTGTTTATCCCTCCCCCTTCTCTGTGAACGTACTGACTTTGAAACGCCATTGGCTGTGGCAATTACAACCAATTTGCAACCAGTGCACTTGAATTATTGTACAGCTATACGATGTTTTGGTACAGAGTGCCGGCCCGTCAACTGCATATTTTGAAACCAGAATTTAAGGACTATGAACACAGGCAGAGGGTGAGTCAACATGTCAGTGAGCCTTTTTCAATAATAGGAAGGGATTTACAATGGTCTTGTAACAATGTTTTAACACAAAAATCTTACCTATTGTACCTTTAATGTGTGATGGAGAGAAGTGTGTCCATTTCAGTGAAAGTAACTTGCTGCTGCATTCATACACACAGTACCGCAACCTTTCCACATCATTAACTGTGTGTGATGATCACCTGCTTACGTTTGCTACCTGTATATGATTATTACCTGTACACATGTACTACCTGTATGTGTATTAGCTGGATTTGTTTATACCTGCATGGTGAAATAATACAATAGTTCAGTTGGATATGATCTCGGTGGAAAGTCCCAGGGTCGGAAAGTAGATGCCCTGCCATGTGTTTCGTCCAACCATGAACTCGGCCAGTTGATTTCACTCATTAGTTCTCCCTCCTGGCTGTAGGATTTGGGCTAATTATCAAATCCAGGTAGTTGGAACAGACTACTGGGGTGGACTTTCACTTTTCCACCCCTGGACTCTTGATTGATATCCAGTGGTACGCTGGCTGTGTTTGCGGAGAGAAAATGGATCACGGATCACTTCAGAGGAACCTCGGGAAGTCGTCGTCATGCCGATGTAACCCAAATAATGGAGGGGGGGGGGGGATGCCTGTCTGAGGAGTCCTGGGGTTGGGGGTTCAGCGGCTCGGCCGAGCCGTGTGGGGAAAAGTAGGGGGGGGGTCACGGCGTTCCTTTTGATCCCCGTTCCCGCCCGCTCCCCGGAATGTTCCGCCAGATGTGCGGGTGGGAATTTCAGCGTCGGAGAACAAAGCGTGGGTTCTGTTGCCGGGCGGCGTAGTCTGGCTAAACGCTAACGCTAACGATAATGGTAATGCTAACTGCTAAAGCTAGTGGATAATGCTAACCGCTAACGATAATGGTAATGCTAACCGCTAACGCTAACAATAATGGTAATGCTAACTGCTAAAGCTAGTGGATAATGCTAACCGCTAACGCTAGCGATAATGGTAATGCTAACTGCTAAAGCTAGTGGATAATGCTAACCGCTAACGCTAATGGTAATGCTAACCGCTAACGCTAACAATAATGGTAATGCTAACTGCTAAAGCTAGTGGATAATGCTAACCGCTAACGCTAATGGCGCAGATGAACGCCGCTTCGCCCGTGATGAAGAGCGAGTCCGTCAGCTTGGTTGCCAGATCGGACCCAGGAGGAAAGCAGGAGAGCTGAGCTGACTGTGTGTTGAGCTGTTGTAATTGATTGATTAAGAGTCAGTGTGTGTGTGTGTGTGTGTGTGTGTGTAGTCTGTTTGTTGTGTTTCTTTGGTCCTATGAATAGTGCATTGATGGATTGTATGAACGATCCATGTGGACTCCGGGAGAAATAGCTCCCGTCCTTACAGCAGCTGATGGGAGACGTAAATAAACTCCTAAACATCGTGACGCAGGGTGCACGTTTAAGGGCCGATTGGGCGGGGCGGGGCAGGGCTGTAGTTCTGCAGGTGAACAGGACCGAGCGCGCCCGGGGTTGGCATGGCCCGTTGGCACGGAGCGCTGGCACGGAGCGCTGGCCCGTCTCTGAGCGAGCGTGGCCAGGCATGCGACGGGGGACCCGCGGCGGGTTGGGGAAGTGCAGCGGCCCGGGTGGGGCGGTGTAGGCTTTCACAGAACGCACACGCGGCACGCCGTGACTCCGGCCAATGAAAATGCCACTCCAGGCTCCGTCAGGGAGAGACGTGGGCCGGTAGCGCAGCGCCGGGGGGCTTGGTGACGCTCTGGAATTTATTGGGATGGCTTGTTACGAGGTGTTGGTTCAGTTTCCATTTCAATTCGGTCCGTTCGGGAGGCCAAATTTAAATTCAATTTGTAAACCGAAACAGCTCCCATGACGGTTCACGAGAATTTTTCACGGGACAAATTGAATTTTTGGTTAATTTCCTGAAAGTCCTGGAATTGAAAGTGGAAACTGACCCCCCTGGCTGGCTCCACACTGCTGCATTGCATTACATTACGTTACGTTGTTGGCATTTGGCAGACGCTCTTATCCTGAGCGACGTACAGTTGATTAGACTAAGCAGGAGACAATCCTCCCCTGGAGCAATGCAGGGTCAAGGGCCCAACGGCTGTGCAGATCTTATTGTGGCTACACCGGGATTAGAACCACCGACCTTGCGGGTCCCAGTCCTTTACCTTAACCACTACGCCACAGGCCGCCCTGCTGGAGCACATTCACTGGAGCACGTTCTCCGCCCGCTCTGTGCAGATGAGCGCTGTGTTCAGTGGGGCTCTTCCTCAGTCGCTCACACACGCTTCCCTCCAATTACACTGCAGAGACGTGCTCTCTGTGCAGCATAAACGCTTTCTGTGCTTCTTCTGTGCGCTGCACTGCCACGCAGGGACCGTCTTAACAAGCATTTTAGAAATGTAACGGTTTATTTTCTTCTGTCAAGTAAAAATGTTAGCTTGTTTTTAAGTTGATGTTCGCGGATTTTCTTTTTCCGTTGGCAAATCTTGAAGTCTCAGCTCATTGGCAATATCTAAGTCTAAAAATGTGTTTTGTTTTTGCAGTGTGAGCAAAAGGATGTCAAATTATTATGAACCAGCTTCTTCTGTGGGAGCTTTTGTCGTAGTGAACCAGCTTCAACTGTCTGCAGGAGTTCAGTACAGGATAGCAGTATTGTGGCGGAACGTCAGATCGACCTGGAGTGCAACATCGGAGGGCGTTGCTATGGTGTAGTTAAGGGGCGGGGTCTGAGGTTCCTGTCAGGATAGGCTAGAGTCTGAAGGTGTTGCCAGGGTGTAGTTAAGGGGCGGGGTCTGAGGTTCCTGTCAGGATAGGCTAGAATCTGAAGGTGTTGCCAGGGTGTAGTTAAGAGGCGGGGTCTGAGGTTCCTGTCAGGATAGGCTAGAATCTGAAGGTGTTGCCAGGGTGTAGTTAAGGGGCGGGGTCTGAGGTTCCTGTCAGGATAGGCTAGAATCTGAAGGTGTTGCTGGGGGTTGGGGGAGAGACGTGTCTTCCCGTCTTCATCACACAAAGCGTTTTCAGTGCAGGCCTGAGCACATCGTGTGAGTGACAGTCTTTATTTAGCCCAGGGGTGCACAGCAAGGGCCGATCTGCTTCAAGATTTTATGCCACACTTATGCTCTTAATGATTTAATTAGCTAAATAATGTCTTGTACATTTTTATATTCGCCAGCTACAGCTGCAGACTGCAAGTGTGTCCTAAAGATTGGACTGTGTGACTGGGTTACAGGAGTGAACCAACATCATTCATAGAGCTGTCAGAAAAATAAATTAAGGTAATTGGTTGGAACAAAAACCAGCTCCTCTGATTTAGCCCCTTCAGACACCATACTGACCTCTGAACCTACCGACCCCTGACCCCTGTACGGTGTGAGGTCACAAACACGCCATTGGAATGTTCCGAGAACTGAAAGTTCTACTGCTGATGTCACAATCACTGCTGAAAGCGATGGAGTTCTGGAACCCATTCCACAGAACCTGCTCTGCTGAGGGGTGGTGGTCACAGCACAGAGAGGGGTACGCCCGAAACGCCCCCTCGTCCCGTCCTGGGATCGACCCGCCCGGCCCCTGCACCCAAAGGCCATTGCCGATATTGTGGCCTGTGATCCATAACAGCCATCTGTCAGAAGCGATTGCCTCCCCTCGGGGGAAGATATATTGGCAAACACGTCAGCATGATTTCTGACATGCCTGGAGTTATTAACCCCGGCACTGTTTAATAAGGGGAAGTGTTTGTTTGCCTGGGGCTTTTATAGCCGGCGCGTCAGGGACCTGTGCTTTGAGAGGCCTGGCGTGTAATAACCTGCTGACACAGAGAAGGTGTGAAATGCACAAGATCAGATTGCAGGTGCACTGCCGGCTAATCTTGTGCTTCACGAAGGCTTCCTGCTCTATTTGAGCCAGAGTCACTGAGCCACAGTGATCTACAGTGAGCTACAGTGAGCTACAGTGAGCTACATTGAGTTACAGTGAGTTACAGTGAGCTACAATGAACTACAGTGAGCTACAGTGAACTACAGTGAGCTACATTGAGTTACAGTGAGTTACAGTGAGCGACAGTGAGCTACAGTGAGTTACAGTGAGCTTCAGTGAGCTTCAGTGAGCTACAGTGAGCTACAGTGAGCTTCAGTGAGCTACAGTGAGCTTCAGTGATCTACAGTGATCTACAGTGATCTACAGTGAGTTACAGTGAGTTACACTGAGCTTCAGTGAGCTACAGTGAGCTTCAGTGATCTACAGTGATCTACAGTGATCTACAGTGATCTACAGTGAGTTACAGTGAGTTACAGTGATCTACAGTGAGTTACAGTGATCTACAGTGAGTTACAGTGAGTTACAGTGATCTACAGTGAGTTACAGTGAGTTACATTGAGCTACAGTGAGCTTCAGTGATCTACAGTGATCTACAGTGATCTACAGTGATCTACAGTGAGCTTCAGTGATCTACAGTGATCTACAGTGATCTACAGTGAGCTTCAGTGATCTACAGTGATCTACAGTGATCTACAGTGAGTTACAGTGAGTTACACTGAGCTTCAGTGAGCTACAGTGAGCTTCAGTGATCTACAGTGATCTACAGTGAGTTACAGTGATCTACAGTGAGTTACAGTGAGTTACATTGAGCTACAGTGAGTGACAGTGAGTGACAGTGAACTTCAGTGAGTTACAGTGAGTTACAGTGAGCTACAGTGAGCTACAGTGAGCTACAGTGAGTTACAGTGAGTTACAGTGAGCTACAGTGAGTGACAGTGAGTGACAGTGACCCTAACATGGCGGGCAGCATCAGTCCAGGCAGCAGTTTTAAATGCCCAAAATGTCTGGTTTAGATTTCATTGTTTCATGACGTGAATTTCTCACATTTGGAAAGTGCAGCCTGTGAGTGTGCTGAGCTGTTGACAGTTGGGTAAACTGTAAGGAGTTTGTGTCTGAGATGGGGGGGGACTCTCTCCTGGGGAGCTCTCTCTCTCTCTCTCTCTCTCTCTCTCTCTCTCTCTCTCTCTCTCTCTCTCTCTCACACCTGTGAGATAACGTCAGCGCAGTGACCTTTCTCCGTCCTCCTCCGCGCAGAGCGAGCTCATTAATCACTGCTGCCATTTCGCACTGTCCGACACCCACACAATACCCCCCACCGCCCCCGAAACAAAACACTGAAATAGTGCCCCCCCCAGCCCCCTGGCATCCTGATCTCCCCTGTCCGTTTTCCAGAGTATGGCTACTGTTTATTCACATTTCGTTTTTTTTTGTGTTTTTTGTTTTTTTTTTGCACATTGGTAGTGGGTAACGTGATGCCGCGCCCACGTAACCACGGCAACGGGCTGCGTTTGGCCAGAGTGGCCGACCACAGCAACGCCATGATGCCAAAAAAAAAAAAAACAGAGTAAAGCTAAATAATCCTGCCAGCTGCTCCTCTCTGCGGCCCTTCAGCTAAGCATTCTGGGAAATCTCTTTTTTTTTTTCGCCCCCGGATGACCTCGTACTCCTGCCGCGCCTCCCACAGCCCGACTGGTGAGAGACCCGTTCACCACTGGAAGTGTGTTTTGAGATAAACGTGTTTTATTCATTCATTCGTTTGATTAATATTCATGTTTGGTGTGAGACTGACTTTGAGTGTCTCGGTTTTTAGGATCAGATCCCCCGCCCGCCCAGAAACCTGTAGGAGAGGTTTAGTCTAGAGTCTCTGGGGAAGGGGTGAGCTGTCACTGAAGCCACAGAGCACGTGTGTGTTATTGAAGATGGACGGCTTTGGGAAGTTTGCTATAATTTGCACACTGTCACAAAATGCCCGAAACTTGAGGTTAATTGGATGGAATTTGTGTGAGAGTGAGAGTGAGAGTGAGAGTGAGAGTGAGAGTGAGAGTGAGAGTGAGAGTGAGAGTGAGAGTGAGAGTTGGCAGAAATGAACAGGAGGCAAACTTCAGTCACACCCTGCTGACCCAGCCTATAAATAACACACTGATGTCTGAGTTCTGCCTCTAGCATACACTCCTGTGTCATGAACACATATCAGCTGCCAGACACACATGCACACACACACACACACACACACACACACACACACTCACACACGCACTCACACACACATGCACACACATGTACACACACACACGCACTCACACACACACATGCACACACACACACACACACACACACACACGCACACACACGCACACACACACACACACACACACACACACACAGACACACTCACACACGCACTCACACACACATGCACACACACATGTACACACACACACGCACTCACACACACATGCACTTACAAACACATGCACTCACACACACATGCACTCACTCACACACACATGCACTCACACACACAGTCAGGGGCTCAGGATCACGGGCCCCCCGAGGAATTCCCAAAGTCAGGAATGCTGTGTGCATTCAGGAGCGCCGATGCCCAGACCAGGGGTGGGGCCCAAGGGTGGGGTCACATTCATCTCTCCGGTGATCCTGTGTGTGTGTGTGTGTGTGTGTGTGTGTGAGTGTGTGAGTGTGTGAGTGTGTGAGTGTGTGAGTGTGTGAGTGTGAGTGTGAGTGTGAGTGTGAGTGTGAGTGTGAGTGTGAGTGTGAGTGTGAGAGTGAGTGTGAGAGTGAGAGTGAGTGTGAGAGTGAGAGTGAGAGTGAGAGTGAGAGTGAGAGTGAGAGTGAGAGTGAGAGTGAGAGTGAGAGTGAGAGAGTGAGAGTGTGAGTGTGTATGATATACGGGTGGAAATGAGGGGGTGTGTTTTGGCTCCCGGGTGACTGGTCAGGGCTGAGGACCGTGGCTTATTTGGTAGAGTTTCCTGGTGTACGCATAAACACAGCCCTGCGGTGCAGAGAGGGAGAGAGGGACAGTCCATAAAGCCCCGCTGGGCTATAATCTCTCTGCCCTGCTGTGGGCATCAGCCTGACCGCCTTTTCTCTTTCTTTCTCGCTCTTCTCTCTCTCTCTCTCTCTCTCTTTATTTCTCCCATTCTGCCTCTGTCTGGCTCAGTTTCTTCCATCTGTCTTTCTCTCACACTCTCATCAATCCCCAGGCTTAAGAATATTGGTGTGCTTTTAGATCCTGATTTGAATTTTGAAGCCCGCAAAAAAAAACTAAAAATAAAAAAATATCACCGCAACCGCCTTTTAGCGTCTTACAAATATTGCAGAAATACGGGCGTCTCTCTCCCTGGCAGACAGCGAGAGACTAATGCACGCTTTTATCATTCGCGGGATAAAGTACTGCAATGCTCTCCTTTCTGGTCCACCAAAAAAAAAGCTTTAGATAAAGTGCAGATCATTTAAAATGCAGAGGCACACACAGTGAGCAGGAGCAGAGGACCTGTTTACGTCTGTTTTAAACTCCCTGCACTGACTGCCAGGTAGTTTTAGAATAGATTTTAAGGTTCTTTTATTGGTGTTATAATCACTCGTGTGTGTTGTAAGTATTTGGACAGCGACACACTTATTGTTGTTTTCTCTCTGAATGGCGCTCCTGGAGTTAACTCTAAGACTTTGTGTTGTTTCATGCGTGAAATAATGGTGAAACACACACTTTCTCTGCTGAGGGACATTCAGGCTCTTGAGCTGGTCTGGGGAGAGAAGCACGAAGGAGCCTTTCCGTTGCGTGAGTGTATTTCTGAAGAAGCTGTGTCTGTAGCGATTTTCTGAGCGTCTGCAGACGCACAC